>NC_061513.1:351069174-351351473 GCF_022539505.1 Lolium rigidum | reverse complement strand
CTTCACCTTTATGGGCCTAGGGAATGCATCTTGTACTCGTTTGCCAATTGCGGGGTTGCCGGAGTGCGAAAACCTGAGCCCCCGTTGGTATATCGATGCGGGAGGGATCGCGAGGATCTCAGAGTTTAAAGATTTGTGGTTAGATTTATCTTAATTACTTTCTTGTAGTTGCGGATGCTTGCAAGGGGTATAATCACAAGTATGTATTAGTCCTAGGAAGGGCGGTACATTAGCATAGGTTCACCCACACAACACTTATCAAAACAATGAAGATTAATTAGCTGTATGTAGCGAAAGCACTAGACTAAAATCCCGTGTGTCCTCGAGAACGTTTGGTTAATATAAGTAAACAAACCGGCTTGTCCTTTGTGCTAAAAAGGATTGGGTCACTCGCTGCAATTATTACTCTCGCACGTTACTTACTCGTACTTTATTCATCTGTTACATCAAAACCCCCTGAATACTTGTCTGTGAGCATTTACAGTGAATCCTTCATCGAAACTGCTTGTCAACACCTTCTGCTCCTCGTTGGGATCGACATTCTTACTTATCGAAGATACTGCGATACACCCCCTATACTTGTGGGTCATCAAGGACGCGTGGGTGGACGCACTGCTCGATGAGATAAAGCATGTAGCGCACGACGCCCTGTCGAAGGAACAAGACAAAGTAGAAGCGGTGCCGTGCCTATAAAAGGAGCATCGATACGCCTTGCCAAGCAGATCAACAAGCCAAGCAGAGTTTCATTCCCATGCATGAAGGAAAGGGTTGGGAAATCTACCGTGGCGCAGCTTCTCGAAGATATCGTTGGTGCACACGCCCTACGGCATCTTCGGAAGCTGCTCCTCGGAAAAATTTCCCTGCAAGCCCGTGAAAGACCCCATCTCCTCTAACAGTGTTGGGGAAAGGGTTCTCATTATTACATAAATGTAGAGATTGTCTTGGGAACTATATATGAAGAATACATTATTACATCGCCATCTACTGCTGTGATCTTCTACGCCGTAGCCATGGAGAATCTTCATCATTTAGCAAGATGCTTGGGTCAATTTTGACCGTGAAGGGCGGAATTTCTTTAAACTTATTATAATCTTCTGACATGTCTGTCTTGTCATCCATGATACGTCTCCAACGTACCTATAATTTCTGATGTTCCATGCTTGTTTTATGACAATACTTACATGTTTTGCTTGCACTTTATAATGTTTTTATGCATTTTCCGGAACTAACCTATTAACGAGATGCCGAAGGGCCGATTCGTTGTTTTACGTTGTTTTTGGTTCCAGAAAGGCTGTTCGGGCAACATTCTCGGAATTCGACGAAACGAAGACCCAACATCTTATTTTTCCCGGAACCTTCCAGAAAGTCAAAGTGGGACCAGAGGGGTGCCCTGGGGGCCCCACACGTGTGGTCGGCGTGGCCCAAGGGGGGGGCGCGCCGCCCTAGTGTGAGGAGGCCCCGTGGCCCCTCCGACTCCGACTCTTCGCCTATTTAAGCCCTGGTGACCTAAAACATCGATATGAATTGACGAAACTCCAAAAAGACTCTACGGGCGCCGCCACCATCGCGAAACTCCAATTCGGGGACGAAGTCTCTGTTCCGGCACCTGCCGGGACGGGAAGTGCCCCGGAAGCCATCTCCATCGACGCCATCGCCTCCATCATGCTCCGTGAGTAGTTCCCCCATGGACTACGGGTTCTAGGCTGTAGCTAGTTGGTACTCTCTCCCCCATGTACTTCAATACAATGATCTCATGAGCTGCCTTACATGATTGAGATTCATCCGATGTAATCGGTGTTGTGTTTGTTGGGATCCGATGGATTGTTACATTATGATTAGTCTATCTATAAAGTTTATGAAGTTATTGTTGCTGCAATCTTGTTGTGTTTAATGCTTGTCACTAGGGCCCGAGTGGCATGATCTTAGATTTAAGCTCTATACTTATTGCTTAGATTGTATCTACAAGTTGTTTGCACATGTCTATGTCCGGAACCCGAGGCCCCGGAGTGACAGCGAATCGGGATAACTGGAGGGGAAGGCTTAGATATGTGGATCACATGTTTTCACGGAGTGTTAATGCTTTGCTCCGGTGCTCTATTAAAAGGAGTACCTTAATTTCCGAGTAGATTCCCTAGAGGCCCGGCTGCCACCGTGTGGTAGGACAAAAGATGTTATGCAAGTTTCTCATTGCGAGCACGTATGACTATATATGGAAAACATGCCTACATGATTAATAATCTTGATGTTACTTGTCTTAATGCTATTTCAATCCTATCAATTGCCCGACTGTAATTTGTTCACCCAACATTTGTTATTGGAGAGTTACCACTAGTGTAGATAGCTGGGAACCCCGGTCCATCTCTCATCATCGTATACTCGCTCCTATATGACATTGGAAGTAGTATCAACTATTTTCTGGTGCCATTGCTCTCATATTACTGCTACTGCTGCTGTGTTACAGTTACTACTGCTCTCATATTACTGCTGCTTTCACATCACCCTCGTTACTAGTGCTTTTCCAGGTGCAGCTGAATTGACAACTCAGTTGTTAAGGCTTATAAGTATTCTTTACCTCCCCTTGTGTCGAATCAATAAATTTGGGTTTTACTTCCCTCGAAGACTGTTGCGATCCCCTATACTTGTGGGTCATCAATCCACTCCCACGATGTTTCTTTTGCCCGAAAGAACTATGTGGCGCTTTGGCTCCTCGGTTGATGTATTCTTTTGTTGATTTCTTTTTGTTGATTTGCTAGACATGTCCTTCACATAGAAAACTTGAGCCACCTCGCTGGCTAGGATGAATGGCTCGTCCATGTACGCAAGATTGTTGGGATCCACTGTTGTCATACCGTACTTATCATCTACCTGTATACCGCCGAGCTTCACCCATTTGCACCGAAACAAAGGGACCTTAAAAGTGGGACCATAGTCAAGTTCCCATATCTCCTCTATGTATCCATAATATGTGGTGGTTTGCCCATTCTCATCTTTTGCATCGAAGCGTGACACCATCGTTTTGGTTGGTGCTCTTTTTATCTTGGTCGATCGTGTAAAATGTATTCCCATTTATCTCGTACCCTTGGAATGTACATATGTTTGAAGATGGTAATCTGTCCAACAAGTACAGCTGCTCTACAACAGATGGGTCACTAATGAGATGTCTTTGCAACCAACTGCCGAAGGTATCCATGTGTTGACGTGTAATCAAGGACTCGGGCTGGCCCGGGTTTATTTCTCGTAAAACATTCTTGTGTTTCTTGATGTACGGAGCCACCAAGCTGGAATTGTATAGAACTATGTAGTGTGCTTGATTGAAAGAAATCTTGTCCCTGCACACCGTTGCTTTCCTTCCTAGTGTGCCTTTTCTAGTCAGCCTCCCCTCATACCGAGATTCAGGAACACCAATCGGCTTAAGGTCAGGAAGAAAGTCAACACAAAACTCAATGACCTCCTTAGTTCCGTAGCCCTTTGAGATACTTCCTTCCGGCCTAGCTCGGTTATGAACATATTTCTTTAAGACTCCCATGAACCTCTCAAAGGCGAACATATTGTGTAGAAATACAGGACCGAGAATTCTAATCTCTTCAACTAGGTGAACGAGGAGGTGCGTCATAATATTGAAGAAGGATGGTGGGAACAACAACTCGAAGCCGACAAGACATTCGACCACATCTTCCCGTAATCCCGACAAAGTTTCCGGATCCATTACCTTCTGAGAAATTGCGTTGAGGAATGCACATATCTTCACAATGGCTAGTCGAACATTTTCTGGTAGAAGTCCCCTCAATGCAACCGGAAGCAATTGTGTCATAAGCACGTGGCAGTCATGGACTTCAGGTTCTGGAATTTTTTCTCCTTCATATTTACTATTCCCTTTATATTCGACGAGAAACCAGACGGAACCTTGATACTGAATAGGGCTTCAAAAAAGATCTCCTTCTCTTGTTTGGTAAGAGCGTAGCGCGGCAGGCCCTACAAACCGCCCTGGATGATTGCCGTTTCGTCCTTTATGATGTTCCTGGTCCTCCCGTGCTTCTGGTGTATCTTTTCTCTTCCCATACACGCCCAGAAAACCTAGAATATTCACACAAAGATTCTTGGTCAGGTGCATCACGTCGATTGTAGAGCGGACTTCCAGGACTTTCCAATATTCTAGCTCCCAAAAAATAGATTTCTTCTTCCACATGGGCGCGTGTCCGTCAGCGTCTTTCGGAACAGGTCGACTGCCTGTACCCTTTCCAAAGATAACATTTAAATCCTTGACCATGTCAAATATATCAGCACCACTACGGGGACAGGCTTCGGACGGCGGTCCGCCTCGCCATCGAAATGCTTGCCTTTTTTCCTTGAGGGATGCTTGCGCTGAAGGAAACGACGATTGAACGGTACACAACTTTTCTGCTTTTTCCCAAATATTTACTTTCAGTCTCATCTAAACAGTGTGTGCATGCATTGTATCCTTTGTTCCTCTGTCCTGAAATGTTACTAAGAGCAGACCAATCATTGATGGTTACGAATAGCAACGCTCGTAGGTCAAATTCTTGCTCGGTGTGCTCATCCCACACACGTACACCTGGTTTGGCCCACAACTCCAAAAGTTCATCAACTAATGGCCTTAGGTACACATCAATGTCGTTGCCCGGTTGCTTTGGGTCTTGGATAAGCACTGACATAATAATGAACTTCCGCTTCATGCACAACCAAGGAGGAAGGTTGTAGATACATAGAGTCACGGGCCAGGTGCTGTGACTGCAGCTCTGCTCCCCAAAAGGATTCATGCCATCTGTACTTAGACCAAACCATAAGTTCCTTGCCTCACCTCAAAATCCGGAACTCTCTCCCGATGTTTCTCCACTCGCCGACCATCGCCGGGTGCCTCAACATCGCGTCTTTCTTACGTTCTTCCATGTGCCATCACAACAACTTGGCATGCTCTTTGTTTCGAACAAACGTTTCAACCGTGATATTATGGGAGCATACCACATCACCTTCGCAGGAACCCTCTTCCCGGGTGGCTCGCCCTCAACATCACCAGGGTCATCTTTTCTCGATCTTATACCGCAATGCACCGCATATCGGGCATTTATTCAAATTCTCGTACTTCTCACCGCGGTAGAGGATACAATCATTAATGCATGCATGTATCTTCCGCACATCTAATCCTAGAGGGCAGACAAACTTCTTTGCTTCATATGTACTCGACGGGCAATTCGTTATTTCTTGGAAACAACTTCTTTAATATTATCATCAATTTTTCAAATCCCGAGTCACCACACCGACCTCTCGCCTTCCATTTCAGCAATTCCAATATACTACCCAGCTTTCTCTGCCCATCTTCACAACCTAGGTACAACAATTTGTGGTGGTCCTCTAACATCTTGTCGAACCGCAACCTCTCCTTATCCGTGCCACGCTCTCTTCTTGCATCGTAAATGGCCCGACGAAGATCATCATCAACAGGATCATCTCGTGCCGCTCGTTCTTCCTTCTTCTTCATTGTCGTCCATTGCGGTATCATCGCATTCGAGAGAACATAGATCGGTACCGGTCATCGTTATCTTCTTCTTCATCGCCGTCTTCCATCATAACCCCTTCTTCTCCGTGCTTGGTCCAAACATTATAGCTGGACATGAATCCAAACCGAAGCAGGTGGCTCTTAATGTCTCTTGAGCAAGAGTAATCCTTCTTGTTCTTACATTTTAGACATGGACAACACATAAAACCTTGCTTCGACTTGTTGGCCTCGGCCACAAGCAGGAAAGAATTCACGCCCTCTCTGAAAGCGGGAGCACATCGGTTACAGTACATCCATGGATGACTCATCTGCATCATAAGTACAATTATGTATCAGATGCAATCATCTTGCTAAATATAGTATTGTACGGACTATGTATATACGAGAAAATAGTTGCTAACCTTTTAGGATCAAAAAGAGGAGAAATCTTATCAAATAAAATCAAGTGGCATCCTTCACAAGCATTCCATCAAACACCTCTTGTGCACATGTAGAAAAAATGAGCTAGCATACACCTCCACCTTTCACCACCAAGGAAAAAAAATGTAGGGAGGTGGGGGGGGGGGGTGGCTGCGTGTATATATAGGCATGGCCCTTTTGTCGCGGGCCGTATTCTGACCCGCGACAAAAGGGGTGCCGGCAGGAGGCGCCAGACCTCAGACCCTTTTTATCGCGGGTTGTGATACGGCCCGCGACAAAAGGGCGCGACAAAAGGCTCGGCTCGCTCCAAATGGTTTCGGGGCGACATGGCCACGCCATTTGTCGCGGGTGCTGTCGCGCCCGCGACAAAAGGCTCCCACGAAAGACTTGTTTTCCACTAGTGTGTCAATGAGACTTTGGGCCTCCTAAAGTACATCAGCTGAGATGCTTGCACTACCCTCAATGTCGCTAGAGGGAATCTCCATTTAAAACCTGTGTGGCATTGGCGGTGGTAGAACTAATATGCATGCAACATAGGTCTTAGGCGGCGGAGCACAGAACCTTGATGTTTGCACTAGTTGTGTGGCTTAGTGTGGTTGCATTGGCGGCCGAGCGGTGTGACACTGGAGCGGAAATATGACAGTGGGTGGCCACAAATGTGTCATGGGAGTAAAGCAACTCAGGCAACATAATCCTATAGAAAAACTTCAACATGAAATAAAGTTTTAAATTTTTTAGTCAAATCTAACCCTTTTTGGTACCACTAAATGCTGACTTCTTCATATTAAGCGACTTTTGTTTCCAAAATCTACTCGGGTGAATCCTGAAGTAAAATGAAGCTAGCTACTCCCTGAAGTAAATCTCAAACGGTTGACAAAGTGCCACAAATTTTACAAAATTTGTATAAAAAATCTCCAAATATGAACACGAAATAGACATTTAAAAACTCTATGAAAATAAGAACTATGTGCGCGGGACTGGAATCACAACAACAAGGCACATCTTTTTCATATGGAGGTTATCTCGAATCGAAGCATGGTTGGGTATATTTCTCGAAAGGAATACGGCAGAGGAATACCCTACACTTATTCTTTTTAATTGAAATAAAAAGATGCCCTGAAGACTAAAACCTGTGTGGCTGGGTTCTACATCTGATTCCCTTACCAAGTGAGCTGGGCTCACTTCTTCATGGTTGGGTATATTAGAAGGGATTGTGTGAATACATGAGAGAGGTAAAAGTTATGTACTTTTGGATGCGTTCGTTAGTCACGTCACACCTTTGCACGCCTGAAAACGGTGAAATCGACCATGCTTCATGGTTCAAGTTGTGGGCCCTATAAAGCTGCTTTATGAACCATGTTGTGCATGCAATATTTTTCCCGTGAACAAGCAAACGAGTCATTTTCTTCTCTCTGGACGCGAGAAGTGGCAATGAGAGCAACCAAACTGGCCCTATTTATCTCGAAAAAATGCTTATGTAATATGTGTTTTTGTGCTGTACTTTTTTGCAAATTTTCAATTATGTATACATGATTTCCATGCTGAGAACCAGTGCATTACATTTACTTAAGGACAATATATGTGCAACAAAAAATTAGAATTTCCTGAAAGTTTGCATATTGGATATGATATAATTGGGCTACAACACCTTCATAGGTAAAAAACAAACCACTCATGGTTGCACACTACTAAAATACCAATACAGGTGGGTAGTTGCACTTTTAGTGCAACCGAACCAACTACTTACAGAAGTGGGATACAAATTCTCGCTAGACTATTTTCTAGACCGATTCTGCAATTTCACACTGAATATCGTTGACTATGACACATCAGATAATACCAAGATATCTAAATGTGGCGAGAGCGCTTCCACTTTTCACTGGGTGTATTTTTATGGTCTTTGATGTCTTTGAAGTAGTACTCTGGGATTTCACATGGCGAACCCATTGCTGACACACATTCAAGCTCGCAGTGACTATACTTGTCTTTGATGGCCGTTTCTTTGATGCCTGGATACGATCCGATGGACTGCAGACGGTGTATCTTCAAGATGCAACCCCTGAGATCAGAGACCTTGTAGCCCACTCTTCTTTGCAACACGGGGTTCCAAGGACGGCTATTTGGGTTGATTGTAAACCTGGCCACAAAAAGGCAGGCAGCAGCAACAACTGATGGCCTGAACCTTGTGCAGTCATATTCCAGCAAGCTTAGGTCCGCAAGGTAGCTACACAGGAACTCCAGCTTTCTTACATCGCCTTGAGGGCAAATACTTAGGTATCTCCGTAGAAAAGTTCTTGCAGTGGGGTTCCCCATCTCAAACTTGAGCAAATGCAGTATTTGAGTCTCCATCTTGAGCACCTGCTGCTCGGTGTATGAGTTGTCAGTCATGTAACTATAATCTGTCGGCTTATGTGTGCACATATCACTTTCATATTTTGAAGCAAGAAGCATCGCAGCTGCGCCCAGTAACTGCAGCTCCCTCTGGACAATGGCGCCGACTGAGAGGAAACGGTCCACGTATGAAACGGCAAGGTGAAGCGTGTCAGCCGGAAAATTGAATTCATCCGCCAGTTCCACGAGCCAATCCACTAGGATGGCCCTGCAAGAGGCGGTAACTCCCGGCCTCACCGGCATATAGTCCGTCGGCCTCCTCAACTTCTCTAGGTACCGCATGTAGCTGTCGATGTCCTCGATGTAGGGCGCGATAGCTGCCTGCGCCGTGGCTGGCTCCGAGCCCGCGTCTAGCAGGCGGGCGCGGCCGGCCACAAAGCCCACGCTCTCCTCCTCGTCGTCGCTTTCCTCCATCATCTGCTCCTCCTCCTCGGTGTGCTCCATCCTCTCCTCCTCGTCGTCACTGTCCACCATCCTCTTCCTCCACTGTTTGGTTTTGCCCCAGGCCATCACCATCACGTAAAATTAGACGAACACACTCGCGCCAGAAACTTTGTCCAAGTTCGCACTTGTCGCGCGCGCTCCTCTGTTCTTCTCAATATCACGGTCACCTTGATGCACAGCCACCCTGGTGCATCTTATATACACACATAGCATAGCCAGCTATCCTAACTCGAAGAGGACTCGGACTCAATTTACGTCATGCAAGCCGACTACTGCTAGGAAAGTAGGAATCGAACTTAACTTAACCTAACTAAACTCACGTTCGTGCAAATACTACTCGGACTAACGGGCGGAGCGGGAGATCTTTGCGTGTCGACGGAAGGAATCGCGTCCATGGTTGGCGCCGGCCGTGTGTGCGTGCGCCGCATCCATCTCATGGATCCCTCGCGAACATAAAACAAGTCGCGCGGATTTGGTCCACGCACCTAACTAGTTGATCTGTCTACATTCTACACTCATTCGCGAGTTGCATATGGACTCTATGTGTAGCAAACTAGAGTGTTAATTAGCTGAAGTTCGCTGGAGTCTGTAGGAAAATTTGACTGAGGGAAGTGTTCTTGACCCAACCATAAATCCATGGTCTTGCTAGTTAGCTCAAGAGTTTACGCAACCTTCTTCGGTACACAGACGTGAGAGGTTTCAAATACGACCCATATATAGGTGAGTGTGGATTGAGACAATCATACGCAATCCGGCCCATGACTTCCTTTGCCGGATCTTGCAGAATGTTATCATAGACGCCACGGAAGGCCCCCAGACCTAGCCACCGCCGCCCCCTCCCTAACCTAGCCGCCGCCCCTCCACCCTCCTAGCGCCACCGCCACCCCTCCACCCTTCACCACCGCCCTCTCCCATTCCCTCTCCTCCCTTCCCACCTTCGCCCCGGGTCATCTCGCGCGAGGCAGCTCCGGGCGACGACCAAAACCCAAGAAGAGGCGGTCCATCTTCATCCTCCTGGTTGTTGCCGCCATCGGGATCGGCGGTGGCGGCCACGTCCGACTGCCAAAGGCAGGGGCAGTGGTGGCGCATCCATGGACTCCCCTTCGCGCGGAAGCGGGGTCCTCCAGGGGCAGCGATAGTGGACGGTGGGTCTGGTGGCGGTGGCCTACGGCTACTTCACCTAGATCATGGCGGGAGACGCGGTGGTGTGGCGGAACTCGGTGGGGAAAGGGCGACAGCGGGATCGCTGCTGACCTCCACCGGCCGGGTTGGAGGAGAAAGATGGACCGCGGATCCTAGCCATGGCGGCGGCGTGGGGGCCGGCCGTTCCGGCTTTCTAGCCGGAGTGATGAGTTTCGGAAGGCTCCGACAACGAATGGAATAGGGCATCTTTTGCCTGGAGTTCACATGATCGGGTAGTATTCGGTCGCGCGCACCCATGCTTTTTTTTCCGACCATTTGGTTCCAGAGGGAGCAGCGCGAAGCTCCGTTCTATGTTGACATCAAGAGACTTTTGGTCCATGGTGAAGTTAGAATTAAGCACAGAATTTCATGAAGGCGGGATTGGGGGATTAGTTAAAAAAAGGTTCGAGTCTCCCTGATGTTGAGGAACTTGCTTTGGTGTTCCGGGATTTGCAGCAGTGATATGAAAGTGGGGGTGGCAGCACAGGTGAAGTTCACAGTCCTACCTTTCAGGGTGAAAACCGAAGGTCTAGCCTTAACTGGTTGTGGGCCTTGTTGGAGGCATTATTTTGAGAGCGGGGACTACCTTTATGGTGAAAACCTAAGATCTTTGATCGGGCGACAACGGCGCTGATGTAATGTTCCCTTCTTGGAGGCGTCACTTTTGGAGAGTCTGTATTTCAGGTGTTGTCTAGGGGGTGAATATATTACTGTTGTTAGGCCTGGGATACTATAACGGCACTTTTCTTTCTTAGTTTTCTTTTATCTTTTTTGGCTGTGTGCATCAGTACTGCCATTAGGATGTTGCGTTGTTGCAGAGGCTGGGTGTAATTGGTGTCTTTTGATATTAATATATTCCCTTTATCGAAAAAAGGTGATATGCACTAGTAGAAAAATGGCCTATAATCCTGGTTGATAGGGTTCTTTAGTCCCGGTTTTGCAACCGGGACTACTCATTCGGGACTAAAGGCCATCCCCTTTAGTCTCGGTTGTAAAACAAACTGGGACTAAAGGTCCCGCCACGTGGGCTGCTGGCCCGCGTCAGGGTAAATGACCTTTAGCCCCGGTCTATTTCGTTAATTTTTAATCCATTTTTTTAATTATTTTTCACTCCCTATTTTTTTCTATTTTCTCGGAATTTCCAGTATTTCAGTTATTGAACTACACATAATCTCTAGTCAAATTGCTTATCCGTAGTCAAACTTCCCGGTCGGTCGCCCATCCTCCCACTACTCCAGCACTAGCGCGCTTAACTTTTAAGTTCCTTCCCGTTCCGCTTCCAAGTGCTTCGAGGGCATGTTGTTGATACTAGTATCATATCAATTCTATTAACATGTTGGTCGATGTCACATTTCTTTATTATTTGAATTTCAAATAATTATTTTAATAAACAAAACTAATGATGTAATAATAATCTTGTATGATAATTGTATTATAATTTTTAATTTTTATAAATATTAACTTTTTAATTTGTATTATAATTGTTTTTAATTTTTAACTTTTTTTAGTAATTTTTTGCCAAACCTGAAAATTTGAAAATATAAAATTTTGCTAACTTTATGGTTAAGTAATAGTAATTTGTATGTAGGATGCAATTATTAATTTAAATTTTTAAAAATATAAAATCCTGAATTTCTGGCAAAACTAAAATCTTCCTTCTTTCACATTTGGAATTTTGAGAATCTAAAAATTGGCTAACCGGGTAAACCCTACAGGAGCACCGTCTCGTCAAATACTTTCACCTCCCGCAGACGGATCGGAGATCAGATACACACAGCTCCATGAAACCGAGGAACACCGCCCCATATTAGATCTCAAGAAGGAACTTTGGAGAAGACAAGATCCGGGCTGCTACGTGGATCCTCGAAGGACAAGGCACCATCCTCTTCATCATCATCAACCGCTGCACCTCCACCCTCATCATCCTCCAACCATAGTTGTAATCTTGATTGCTATTGTGGATTTGTATTCGAATTTGTTCTATTACTTTAATTTCTTCCACAAGATTATGATGATGTTCTTGACTGTCTCCATGTGTGATTAGTCCAATTAGTTCTTGGGAAGATGGAGAAACCCTAGCATGAATATAAGATGATCTATGGTTTTAAGTATTAATGTGCGTTAGTTTTCTTTCTTGATATTACGTGTTGTGCACCATGTAATATATGCATGTTGGTTTTGAGAGGGAACTACTCTTTGAAGTGTGGTAAAGTGAACGGCGGAAAGTGACATCATTGTACTGAACATTGTGTATAACTTTGTCATTTAATTTGGCATGGGGAAGAAATAAAAACGGCTGGCAAGAAGAACTAGCACCCTCCCCTGGACCGCTTTCTTAGGTCATTGGCATCATCTCGAGCAGCCGTAAAAAACACCACCACAGTCGCTACCTCCTCGGGGCATACAATAGTTCCGCCAGCGAGGAAAGAAATTTTGAGTTTAAATTCCATCATATGTCAATGAAATTGCACGAGAAAAAGAAGCCTCGCTCCCATTAGTTCAGAACCCTGAGTTCGGGTGTCCTTGAGTCTGACACATGGGCCCACATATGATAGGCCCATATGTCAATGAGACTTTGGGCCTCCTAAAGTACATCAGCTGAGATGCTTGCACTACCCTCATTGTTGCTAGAGGGAATCTCCATTTAAAACCTATGTGGCATTGGCGGTGGCAGAACTGATATGCATGCAACATAGGTCTTAGGCGGCGGAGCACAGAACCTTGATGTTTGCACTAGCGGTGTGGCGTAGTGTGGTTGCATTGGCGGTCGAGCGGTGTGACACGGGAGCGGAAATATGACAGTGGGTGGCCACAAATGTGTCATGGGAGTAAAGCAACTCAGGCAACATAATCCTATTGAAAAACTTCACATTAAATAAAGTTTTAAATTTTTTAGTCACATCTAACCCTTTTTGGTACCACTAAACGCTGACTCATATTAAGCGACTTTTGTTTCCAAAATCTACTCGGGTGAATCCTGAAGTAAAATGAAGCTAGCTACTCCCTGAAGTAAATCTCAAACGGTTGACAAAGTGCCACAAATTTGAAAAAAATTGTATAAAAAATCTCCAAATATGAACACGAAATAGACATTTAAAAACTCTATGAAAATAAGAACTAGGTGCGGGACTGGAATCACAACATCAAGGTACATCTTTTTCATATAGAGGTTATCTCGAATCGAAGCATGGTTGGGTATATTTGTCGAAAGGAATACGGCAGAGGAATACCCTACACTTATTCTTTTTTAATTGAAATAATAAGATCCCCTGAAGACTAAAACCTGTGTGGCTGGGTTCTACATCCGGTTCCCTTACCAAGTGAGCTGGGCTCACTTCTTCATGGTTGGATATATTAGAAGGGATTGTGTGAATACATGAGAGAGGCAAAATTTATGTACTTTTGGATGCATCACACCTACTTTTGCGCTCACCAGCGCTTGCACGCCTGAAAACAGTGAAATCGACCAGGCTTCGCGGTTCAAGTTTTGGGCCCTATAAAGCTGCTTTATGAACCGTGTTGTGCATGAAATATTTTTCCCGTGAACGAGCAAACGAGTCATTTTCTTCTCTCTGGATGCGAGAAGTGGCAATGAGAGCATCCAAACTGGCCCTATTTATCTTGAAAAAAAGTTTATGTAATATGTGTTTTTGTGCTGTACTTTTTTTGCAAATTTTCAATTATGTATGATTTCCTTGCTGAGAACCAGTGCATTACATTTACTTAAGGACAATATATGTGCAACAAAACATTAGAATTTCCTGAAAGTTTGCATATTGGATATGATATAATTGGGCTACAACACCTTCATAGGTAAAAAACAAACCACTCATGGTTGCACACTACTAAATTACCAATACAGGTGGGTAGTTGCACTTTTAGTGCAACCGAACCAACTACTTACAGAAGTGGGATACAAATTCTCGCTAGACTATTTTCTAGACCGATTCTGCAATTTCACACTGAATATCGTTGACTATGACACATCAGATAATACCAAGATATCTAAATGTGACGTGAGCGCTTCCACTTTTCACTGGCTGTATTTTTATGGTCTTTGATGTCTTTGAAGTAGTACTCTGGGATTTCACATGGCGAACCCATTGCTGACACACATTCAAGCTCGCAGTGACTATACTTGTCTTTGATGGCCGTTTCTTTGATGCCTGGATACGATCCGATGGACTGCAGACGGTGTATCTTCAAGATGCAACTCCTGAGATCAGAGACCTTGTAGCCCACTCTTCTTTGCAGCACTAGGTTCCAAGGACGGCTATCTGGGTTGATTGTGAACCTGGCCACAAAAAGGCAGGCAGCAGCAACAACTGATGGCCTGAACTTTGTGCAGTCATATTCCAGCAAGCTTAGGTCCGCAAGGTAGCTACACAGGAACTCTAGCTTTCTTACATCGCCTCGAGGGCAAATAGTTACGTATCTCCGCAGGAAAGTTCTTGCGGTGGGGCTCCCCATCTCAAAATTAAGCAGATGCAGTATGTGAGCCTCCATCTTGACCACCTGCTGCTCGGTGTATGAGTTGTCAGTAACGTAACAGTAATCTTTGGCCTTATGTGTACATTCATCGCTTTCATATTTCGCAGCAAGAAACATTGAAGTTGCACCCAGTAGCTGCAGCTCCCTCGTGACAATGGCGCCCACCGAGAGGAAGCGGTCCACATATGAAACAGCGAGGTGAAGCGTGTCGGCCGGAAAATTGAATTCATCGGCCACTTCCACGAGCCAGTCCACTAGGATGGCTCTCCAAGAGGGCTGAACTTGCCCCGTTCTGGACATATAGTCCGTCGGCCTCCTCAACTTCTCTAGGTACCGCATGTAGCTGTCGATGTCCTCGATGTACGGCGCGATAGCTGCCCGGGCCACGGCCGGCTCCGAGTCCACGGGTAGCAGGCGGGCACGGCCGGCCACGCAGCCCATGCTCTCCTCCTCCTCGTCGCTGTTCTCCATCCTCTGCTCCTCCTCCTTGATGTGCTCCATCCTCTCCTCCTCGTCGTCGCTGTCCACCATCCTCTTCCGCCACTGTTTTGTTTTGCCCCAGGCCATCACGTAGAATTGGACGAACACACTCGCGCGCGCCAAAAAAAAGTTGTCCAAGGGCACTTTTCGTGCTCCTCTATTCTTCCCAATATCACGGTCTTAGATTGATGCACAACAGCCTGGTGCATCTTATATACGCACATAGCATAGCCAGTTATCCTAACTCGAAGAAGACTCGGACTCAATTTATGGCATGCAAGCCGACTACTGCTAGGAAGCGAACTTAACTTACCTAAATACTACTAGGACACGGACTTGCGGGCCGGCGGAGCCGTAGATAAACAAGTCGCGCGCATTTGATCTGACTACACACTCATTCGCGAGTTGCATGGACTCTATGTGTAGCAAACTAGGTGTTAGCTGAAGTTCGCTGGAGTCTGTAGGAAAATTTGACTGGGGGAAGTGTTCTTGGAGACGAAAACGAAAAAAAAAAACCCCTCCCCTCTCCCGCGACCCGCGCCCCCCCCCCCCACGGCGGCCGGGCCGCGCCCCTTCCCCGGCCGGCGCTCCCCCTCCCCTCGCGCTCCCCCTTGCCGCCGCCGTCGGCGGGAGCCACCGGGCCTTGCTTGGGCGGTGCCGGCGGCGGCGAGGTCGTCTCTACCCGTCGCGGCGATGGGGGCGTGGGGGTCCTGGCGGGCGGCGGTGCTCTTCGGCGGCAGCGCTCCGGCGCGGCGGGGTGGAACCCGTGCGTGGGGTGGGTGGAGGAGCGGCGGCGCGACCGTTGGTGGCGGAGCTGCGCAGGCGGACGGCCATGGCAGGGCCTGCTCGGCCCAGATCTGGGCCCAGTTTGGGGCCCAGAGGGGCTGGGCGAGCGGGCTGCGCATGGCGCGCCGGTGATGCTCCCTGGAGGTGGAGTAGATGTGACGGCGGTGGCTGGGTGGCGGCGGTACTCCGGCCGGCCTGCTGCAACGTGGTAGTGAGGTCTTTGCGGGCCTGTTTGGGCCCTGCCGGGCGGGTTTGACCTCGCTACCATGTCCGGTCGGCTACCGCGAAGGCGGTGGAGGTAGCTCCCTCCCGCTCGGCTGAGGTGTTGCTACCCCCGACCCGGTTGTCTCTCATCTCTACGTCTAGGCCCTTCTCCGGCGACCACAGCGAGACAGCGAGGATGGCTCAAGATCACGGTGGCGTGTGCTGGTTGGTGGCAAGTCTAGTGGAGCACGTCGAATCGTCCGGGTTTGTGGGTTGGGGGACGGGAGAAATCTTGTCGGCAGGCCCGACACTGACGCGGTGACGCCTGCGGGTGTCGCCTTGCTTTCCTGAAGGGCGTCGGTAGTCCCTCCTCCCCAATCCCTTCCGCGTATCGGGGAAAACCCTAGGACCAGTCCGGGCAGCAGTGGCGTCATCGTCACTTTCCTTGTTGAAGGTGTTGCTTGATACGCGGCGCTTCGGCGTGCTAGGAGTGTGGTGGCATTCTCCGGAGGGCGCAGCGGTTGCGAGTCATTCTTGTTCTTGTCAAGCTGTCGGTGTCGGCTTTGTTTTCTCTTTCTTTTCTCTTGTGTTTCCTTTTGGGCTTGGTTGTGCTGCAGCCCCAACGTGCTTGTTGTATTGGTTGGTTATTATATTAATATAGCGGGGCGAAAGCCCTATTTCGAGAGAGGGAAGTGTTCTTGACCCAACCATAAATCCATGGTCTTGCTAGTTAGCTCTAGAGTTTACGCAAACTTCTTCGCTACAAAGACGTGAGAGGCTTCAAATACGACCCATAGGTGATGTATATGTCCCTTCTAGATCCGTGTGAGACATGGAATAACAAAGTAACCTTTTGTCAGCCCTCTCATTTCATGATTAAAACCAGAATGATATACCAACCTTCAGCTGTGCGAATAATGTTTTGTCCTCTCTCTATATATATAATCCTATCTACATATAACTAGATAACAAGATATTGTCTCACTTTACTTCTCATACGCTGCAGCACTAACTCACTACATCAAGTAGGTGAAAACAACACACAAAGATGGGGAGATGGGGAGAGAGGCCAAAATAAATAAAAACATGGGAGTAGGAGGCAACGGGAACAATGGGAGATCTCACGGTTGTTGAGGTGCATGAGGCAATTCCTATCTTTGATGTTCAAGTACACATGACATTGCATTGCTCTTAGTCACGTTCGACGTCGTCTTTGACGCTACCACTACCTTGGCAGGTTCAGTTGCGACTTGCGACTATAATTATGGGTATGCCTAGTGGTCCTCTTCCATATTGCATAGTTTCACCATAATTAGTTCACTTGTGCCAAGTAAGTGGAGTAGTGGTAGAAACAATAAGGAGTATTTGATTGCCCGTCTTGGCACTACACTCGGCGAGTTGGGAATGTGCGGCTGCCGGTGAAAACCGTGTTCCGACCTCGGTTGGCGGACGATGGCGACGTGTCGCACCGCAACCTTCTTGAAGGCATCGTCGACGCAGTCTGCGGTTTCTCACTCGTGCTGCTCCGGGGGAAACCCTAGGTCCGGGTCTCCCGGATCGGACGATGACGGCGTCTCCTGCGTCGTTCTACCTCTTGGGGCATCGTTTTTGGAGCAGCTGCTGGATGTTGGCGGACTTCGGTGGAGTGGTGTTCATCTACCACATTGTTGGGGCCGAGTCTCAGTGGCATGGTGCTGCAGGGTATCGACGACAGATGCGGGATGATGTATACGTGCAGGAGGGTGGAGCCGTCTGGCGTCATGGTGGCATCGACGACAGGTCTTGCAAGGTTAATGCGTTGATCTCTTTTGAAGATGGAGTCGAGGAAGACGGCGGGAGCAACTCCTGTGGCGTGTACGTTGACGTGCGCCGAGAGTCTGCTTGACTGGATGTGTTTCTCACCTGCTATTGGGCGGTCTGAGAAGGCATTTAGTTTTGGATGATTTGAGTTGGTGTATTGTCACCCTCTTCATCCCACTGTAGGTATAGTAAGGTTGCTTCGAGTTTGATCTTTTGTATTTTTTCTTGTAAGGTTTCGTGAATAATCTAATAAAAAAAGCCGTGTGCATCATTTGGATGCCGAAGCTGGGGCGATATTTCCCCCATTTCGAAAAAAAAAACCCAATGGCTAAGGGCATCTTCACTTGGGTCACCCAAATAGCGTCCGGCAAAAGTTACGGATCGGTCGTTTGGCGAACGCGGTCGCTTTGTGCCACGTTTGGAGGACGCGTGTTTCCCGCCGTATTCCCTAAGCATATATTTGAAAAAAAACTTAAATTTAAACGGCAATTTAAAATTTCATTCAAATTTTATTGGCGGTTGCGGAACTGATATGCATGGAGTATAGGTCCTAGGCGGCGGAGCATAGATGCTTGATGTATGCACCACTGGCACGGCATTGTGTGTGGTTGCACTGGCGGCCGAGGTGTGACACTGGAGCGGAAAGATGGTAAAGGGTGGCCACAAATGCGCAGTTGGACTAAAGAAACTCAGGCAACATAACCTTATTGAGAAACTTCAGCATGGAATTTTTCTTTACATATCTAACCCTTCTTGGTACCGTTGTGGTGGTACCGTTAGTATTTGGCGATTTCTTCATGTTATGCAACTTTTGTTTGCAAAACCTACTCGAGTGAAGCCCAAAGTAAGATGAAGCTAGCTACTCCCCGAAGTAAATTTCAAATGGTAGATCAAGTGCCACAAATTTGACAAAAAAATTCTAATCAAGCTCCAAATAGGAACACAAAATAGACATTTAAAAAACTCGATGAAACTAGGAAGCAAGCGCGGGACTGGAATCACAACATCAAGGCGCGGGACTTTTGTTTCTTAGTTTTCTTTTCATTTTTTTTTTGGTTGTGTGCATCCGTAGTGCCGTTAGGGTGGTGCGTTGTTGCAAAGGCTGGGTGTAATTGGTATCTTTTGATATTAATATATTTCCTTTATCAAAAAAAAAAATCCTGGCAGGTCAGCTTTTGCGCTCGCCCGCGCCTGCAGGACTGGAAACGGTGAAATCGGCCGATCTTGGCAGTCCAAGTTTTGAGCACTTTAAGGCTGATTTAGAAACAATGTTCTGCAGGAATTTTTTTCTCGTGAACAAGCAAACGAACCATTTTTCTCTCACTGGATGCGAGAAACGGCAACGGGAGCAACCAAACCGGTCCTAGTTATCTCAAAAGAAACTTATATAATATGTTTTATTTTTGTTGTACTTTTTTCGTTATATACGATTTCCTTGCTGAAAACTGCATTATATCTATTTTATATACTAAAAGCAAAATAAGGGAGTTTTTCGAGGCACCAGGTTAATCCACATCCACATCATCTAAATTTTACTGATAGTTAGATCTAAAATATGTGGTTAGGATTTAATGAAAAATTATTTGTTACGTAACTAACGTAGTACCTATTATGTGTATGTTTGACACGTTTTATATATTTATGGATAGACTAGGAAAGGAAAATAAGATGAGAGAATAATTGATCGGGCTGGATCGTGGCAGATTGTGAAGTTTGTTTCCATGTAATACAATGGTATGATGCATGGAGTCTTGGAAAACCCCGTATGAAGTCTTGGAAAATTCATAGACCATAGATCGATCGGTCCAGCCGGCCGGTACTATATCTCCGTTTGGTTGATGGATCACTATGTATGGGATGGGATGGATCAGATTCTAGGGATGGAATGGTGCACATTAGGCCTACTGATCCCACTTTCTGTTTGGTTCAATGACATGTGATTAGCTAATACTATTCAATAGCAATTTATTAGCAGTCTTTAACTGAAATTAAGGCTAAGCAAAATTTGTAGCACCACGACGACCACGAGGAAGGCCATCCCCATCGGCATCCCACTCGACGGGGGCATCGACCGCGAGTCGGCGCCCCGCTCGACGGGTGCGGCGACCACGACGAAGATGGCGTCCCGCTCGACGGGGCCGTCAATCGTGAGGAATGTCGACCTCGCCGGCGTCCCGCTCGACGGGGGCAGCGGCCATGAGGAAGACGGTGTCCCGCTCATCCACGAGGAAAACTGGCCTCGCCGGCGTCCCATAATGGAGGCGATGACTGCGAGAGAAACTCTGATTGGGGCGGCCCCCTGGTGCCGGAATCGATGGGGCTTGGCCACGCCGATGATTAGGAAGATGAGGTGGTTGCTGGTTTTGGACGGGGTGAGATGAGTGGAATCTAAACAGGGGAGATGACAGATATGAAGAGAATTAGGAGTGGTCCACGAGATTAGAGAAAGGTGGATGAAGAGATCCGGCCAAATTTGAGGGATCATTTGATCCACCGTTTTCAGGGAATATTCCCTCATGTGGATGGTACCATCCCTCTTGAATTATAACCAAACACATATAAAAAGAGGACCATCCCATCCCTTTTATGGTTCAGAACCAAACAGAATTGGACAAGTTGGAAGTGGCGGATGGCAAGTTGTGTAAGTCACTAAGTTTGTTTCCACATAAGTATGTAATATAACATATATTCTAAAAAATGTAAATATAACAGTGTGATGTGTTTTTTTAAATCAGTGCGATACATCTGGCCAGCGTATTTGTTGCGGTTGTACGAAAAGATATATAAACAAGATGGCAACATGTAGAAGTCGATATCGAGGCACAAGAAGGTATAGAAACAAGATGGTAGCATGTAGAAGTCGATATCGAAGCACAAGAAAAATAAATGGAATTGCGCATCCAACAACGACTCAAATTTAGAGAGATATGGAGTAGTTGATTAGACGAGGTACGAATAAGCCACAATACCAAACTATCCCTTCTACTATCTTTCAACATTCCTAAGATGGACCAGATGAAATCACCAAGTAATCTAATCTGCCTGTTCGGCAGCACATAGATATGGCACATGGATGCGCTGTGATTCTTCATGCACACATCAGCGCTTCTCAGATAAGAAGAGTGATCATAGGCTTAACTTGTGCGCCGCATCAGACGATGTCGATCGGATTCGCTTGAGTGTGCTTTCATGTACATCTTTACATCGCTAGACCAGATCCATGACATACAAGGAGTGGTTTAGAAGTCTAGCTGTATTATGAATCCACTCATCGTAACCAAGAAGTCGGTGGATGTATGCACTGCAGTTAGGTATGACCGCATAGGTATACAATTTTATTTCTCGAATATAAATTTAGTATATTGATCTTGTGAGTAAAATTTATCAACCATGTTTAGCTTACAACATGAAGGTTACAACAATGTAATTGACTATTTTAATATGATGCGAGAATAGTATAATTATACTCTGTGATTCAGATCTTAATTACTTGAAAATAAAATAGTGTACAGATTATAGAAATTTCATGTAATGGCTTTCTTATTACATAATTAATCCTTTCGGTAATTTCAGGTTGTCATGAGAGGCTTGAATCATTCAATTTGGCGGAAGGCCACAGATCGGTGAATTCGGCAGAAAGTTAAATGACGGTAGCACAAAGAAAAGGAACTTGGGGGGCCGAGCTCATCAACAACGTTATTGCCAGGAAGATGCATGGCAAGCTCCAAGTTCTTGAACCTAACACGTTTTTGATTACGTCATGTTTTGCGCAGTTCTTTGTTGAGATGCATCCAGTCTTGACGTTTGAATAAGTACGGAAATTGGATGGTTTCTAGAGTTCTGATTCAGTATTTACATATGTGAATGCATGCTACCTGTAGACCGTAGTCGAACCTAGGGAGTATGGAATGCATGATATGTGCATATGCCATTAATCATGTGGTATATATTTTAGATTATTTACATACATTATTCTCCATGCATCCTTCTGTTCCTTTTGAGAAACACACTCATAGCCTATTTCATAGAAGTTGTTTCATCTTTAATCTCGATAACTAGAAACTGCAGACATTTTCCTACGAGCCAATTTTTAATCAACACTAGACTCTATATTTAAAAATACAACTATATCTCTAAAGTAGAATGCAAAAAGTAAAATCAGTAATAATATATTGACAATCAAAGTGATCCGCTCGAGTGAAAATGTCTTATTTTTATGGGAGAATAAGTTTTATAGTGTCATACTAATAAAACAAACAAATCTTTATAAATTCAAATGTTAATGAGGAAAATTCATGAGATATATTTTCTTAGACTAAGATTATGGTCGTTTTGAAACAAATTAATGAAAATCTTTCCCATGAAAAGAGAAGCATATGTCACTCAATCTATATTCCACATTTGGTAGTAGACACAATCTGATAGATCAGTCGGGTCCTACCATTCATCATAATTTTAACTAACTGAATCACAACCAGTATATCATCATAATTTTATGTAAGTGAATTATAACAAACATCATTATTGTACCTAATCATAACACATGTACAGATTTTTATCATCTCGCTTAAATATTTCGCAACACAAAAACCTGGATAGTTGTACCTTAACAGAACTCAACACACAGGTCTTTGTATGTGTAAATGCATCGAGGACGAGATAACTTTTTGGACAAGTAATAATTTACTTATGTATTTGTTTCACATCAAACATAATTAATTGCAATCATATCATATGAGTACCTTTGAAAACTGATTTTCCATTTCTCGAGCACTTGCAATGCAACACAGGCGACGCCCTCGCATTTGCGAGGGCCACTGTGCTAGTTTAATTAAGGACAATATATATGCAACAAAACATTAGAATTGGCTGAAAGCTTCTTGTTGCCTGAAAGCTTGCATGTTGGATATCACATCATTTGTCTACAACACCTTCCTAGGTACAAAAAAAGATCACTCATGGTCGCACACTACCAAAATATCAATGCAGGTGGCGCTGCACTGTTAATGCAACCGAACGAACTACTTACAGGAGTGGGCATGCTATTTCTAAAATGATTCTGCAATTTCACACTGAATATTGTTGACTATGACACCACTCTATCTCAAGCTAGTGCAAACACGTTGGTGTCGCACATCATAAATAGCAAGATATCTAAATGTGGCGACAGTGCTTCCGCTTTTCACTGTATGTATTTTTGTGGTCTTCGATGTCTTTGAGGAAGTACTCTGGGATTTCTCGTGGTGAATCCATTGCTGACACACACTCAAGCTCGCTGTGACTATATTTGTCTTTGACGGCTGTTTCTTTCAGGAATGGATACGTTCCGATGGACTGCAAACGGTGTATCTTCAAGATGCAACACCTGAGATCAGAGACCTTGTAGCCCACTCTTCTTTGCAGCACCAGGTTCCAAGGACAGCTATTTGGGTTGATTGTGAACCTGGCCACAAAAAGGCAGGCGGCAGCAACAACCGATGGCTTGAACTTTGTGCAGTCATAGTCCAGCAAGCTCAAGTCCGCAAGGTAGCTACACAGGAACTCTATCTTTTTTACATCGCCCCGCGTGCAAATAGTTAGGTATCTCCGCAGAAAAGTTCTTGCAGTGGGGCTCCCCATCTCAAACTTGAGCTTATTCAGTATGTCAGCCTCCATCTTCACCACCTGCTCCTCGGTGTATAAGTTGTTACTAATGTAACTGTAATCTTTCGCCTTATGTGCATATTCATCGCTTTCGTATTTCGCAGCAAGAAACATTGAAGCCGCACCCAGTAACTGCAGCTCCCTCGTTACAATGGCACCAATCGAGAGGAAGCGGTCCACATATGAGACCGCAAGGTGAAGCGTGTCGGCCGGAAAATTGAATTCATCGGCCACTTCCACGAGCCAGTCCACTAGGATGGCTCTCCAAGAGGGGCTAACTTCCCCCGTCGTCGGCATATAGTCCGTCGGCCTCCTCAACTTCTCTAGGTACCGCATGTAGCTGTCGATGTCCTCGATGTACGGCGCGAGCTCTGCTCGGGCCGCGGCTGGCTCCCAGTCCGCATCTAGCAGGCGGGCGCGGTCAGCCACCCGGCCCACGCTCTCCTCCTCGTCGTCGCTCTCTTCCATCATCATCTCCTCCTCCTCCTCCTCGTCGCTGTCCGCCATCCTCTGCTCCTCCTCCTCCTTGCTGTGCTCCATCCTCTCCTCCTCGTCGTCGCTGTCCACCGTCCTCTTCCGCCACTGTTTGGGTTTGCCCCAGGCCATCACGTAAAACTAGACGGACACACTCGCGCCAGAAACTGTCCAAGGGCACTCGTCGCGCGCGCTCCTCTGTTCTTCTCAGTATCTCGGTCTTGCATTGATGCACAGCAGCCTGGTGCATCTTATATACGCACATAGCATAGCCAGCTATCCTAACTCGAAGGGGACTCGGACTCAATTTTATGGCATGCAAAGCCGACTGTTACTTGCAAATACTAGTACTAGGATGCAAACTAACTTAGTACTAGGATGTTAGAATTAGTCACGGCTGTAACCCGATGTGTATCGTGGACTCGTGGTACGGGCTTGATGTTTCCTAGTCGGTAGGTTCTGTAGCTACCGACTGCAAACGGTGTATCTTCAATATACCCAGCCATGAAAAGTCTTTTCCGTATGGAACTCAATGTCCTGTTCCTGTACCGACTATGTAATCGATCGTATCGACCGAACCTCGAGCAACTCGGCTGAACGTACCAAGTAGTTTCGCTTCTGAAAAATTTGCATATGACACGGATATGCCAAAGGCTTTTGTTTGGGTTCATAATGAATAGAGCTTTAGATTTTCGTGCGCACTAAAATGAGCATCTAAAAGATTGTTCATTTCCTTTGTTATGTTCTCGCTATTATAAAAGCGACAAGCAAATAACGAAGAACGAAACAAGAACACACGCAGGGGACACAAGATTTAACGTGGAAAACCCCTTCCAACACAGAAGGGGAAAAAACCACGGGCGCCAGCCAGCAAAACTTCACTATATCGGGGGGTGTTTACAAACGCCGTGGGCTATCTTATAATCTGATAAACCCTAGCCGGCGGCTTACAAGATGTATATATAGGCGGTGCCAACGATCCCTACGCTTCGGCCCAAGCCTCCGGCGACGGGTCTCGCTCCGCTCGTCAGAAGTTGGCCTCCCTTTAGTATATGAATTTTGATCACAATATAACAAACTCCACCTTGAGACAAATTCCATCTTGTAGCATGAACTTCAACAATCTCTTGAACAACAAAGAAAAAACACTCGCTAGCGCCAACAGCCACTTGGGCTAAACAGTTATACCAACCAAGCTCGAGCAAAGCTCAAACTTGGAAACAGGAACCGGCTTTGTCATCATATCAGCAGGATTATCATGAGTACTTATCTTGCATATCTTCAGTTTACCTTGAGCAACAATGTCGCGAATATAATGGTACTTGATATCAATGTGCTTTGTCCTCTCATGGAACATTTGATCTTTAGTAAGGTATATTGCACTTTGACTGTCAGAAAACAAGTTAATGCAAGAATCATCTCCACAAAGCTCAGCATACAAACCTTTCAACCAAACAGACTCTTTGCCAGCTTCATTAATTGTTATATATTCTGCTTCGGTCGTAGATTGGGCAACAACAGATTGTAACGTTACCTTCCAACTCACAGCACATCCACCAACAGTGAACACATAACCTGTGAGGGATCTTCTCTTATCCAAATCGGCAGCAAAATCTGAATCCACATAGCCTACGAGTCCCTCACCAGTCTTGCCAAACTTCAAGCAAGCTTTGGATGTGCCACGAAGGTACCTGAAAATCCACTGAACAGCTCTCCAATGTTCTTTACCAGGATCACCCATGTATCGACTAACCAAACTCATAGCATATGATAAATCAGGACGAGAACAAACCATGGCATACATCAAGGAACCAACAGCACTAGAATATGGAACTCGTGACATGTACTCAATATCTTCATCAGTACTAGGACATTGCAATGCTGACAATTTGAATTGAGGAGCAATAGGTGTACTAACAGACTTTGCATCATGCATATTAAAGCGATGAAGAACTTTTTGAATGTAATTTTGCTGACTAAGAAATAACACACTAGATTTTCTGTCTCTTGTAATTTCCATACCTAGTATTTTCTTAGCAGCACCAAGATCCTTCATCTCAAATTCACTACTTAATTGTGACTTTAAAGTAGTGATCTCTTTCTTGCTCTTGGCAGCAATCAACATATCATCAACATATAACAGCAAGTATATTGGTGATCCATTAACAAACTTGATATAAACACAACTATCATACTTCGATCTCTTAAACTCATGTGCAAGCATAAATGAATCAAACCTTTTGTACCACTGTCTTGGAGACTGTTTCAGACCATAAAGGGACCTCTTTAACTTGCAAACAAGATCCTCCTTACCAGGCACAACAAAACCTTCAGGCTGATCCATGTATATCTCCTCCTCAAGCTCTCCATGCAGAAAAGCAGTCTTCACATCTAACTACTCAAGCTCAAGATCATGCATAACCACAATACCAAAGAATGCACGAATGGAACTATGCTTCACAACCGGAGAGAATACATCATTATAGTCAATACCTGGAATTTGGCTGAAACCTTTTGCTACTAACCTTGCCTTAAACCTTGGAGGCTCATTAGGAGACAAACTTTCCTTTCTTTTAAATATCCACTTACAGCGGACAGCCTTCTTTTGTTTAGGCAAGGGCACAACATCCCATGCGCCATTCTTGTCAAGCGATTGCATCTCCTCTTGCATAGCAGAAATCCACTTCACGCGGTCAACGGATGCAACGGCCTCAATATATGTAGCAGGTTCAGTATCATGCTCTACCTGTTCAGCACAACTCAAAGCATGATGAACAAGATTACATTCTTCAATTAAACGAGGACGTGGACCTTTGTTACGCCTCGGTCTATCAGCAGCAATGGAACCATTTGTTTGCTGCAAAACAGAGGGTGAGTGCTGAACCACATTGTTATCATTTTCAGCAACATCATTTTCTTTCTCCTCCACATGCTCCACCTGCACGCTGATCCTCTGTTGCTCATCATCAGAATTATCAGAAAAATCAACAGCATCAGTAACATCTGTAGATGAACTCTTATAAAACATGACAGCCTCATTAAAGACTACATTCCTGCTATGCAAAACTTTCTTAGTTTCAGGATTCCATAACTTGTATGCCTTAACTCCTGAACCATAACCAAGAAACACACACTTAACAGCCCTAGGCTCTAGCTTTCCATTATCAACATGAGCATAAGCGAGTGCAACCGAAAACTCTCAATCGTGAATAATCAGCAGGTGAACCGGACCATATCTCAATAGGAGTTTTCTTATCAAGTGGAATACAAGGTGACCTGTTTATCAAGTAACGAGCGGTGGAGGCTGCTTCAGCCCGTAAACGTCTATGCATACCAGCATTGGACAACATCCAGCGAGCCTTGGAGATGATGGTTCTGTTCATCCTCTCCGCCACACCATTCTGCCGAGGAGTATATGGGATGGTGTGGTGCACGACAATGCCTTCGTCGTCTGCAATAATCATTGAAAACAGTAGAACAAAACTCCATGCCATTGTCAGTACGAAGCAATTTAACTTTCTTTTCTGTTTGCTTCTCTACCATAACTTTCCACTTTCTAAAAGCATCAAACACATCAGATTTATGTTTCAGAAAGAAATGCCACACTTTTCTGGAGCAATCATCTATGATAGTAAGCATGTAATTTGCACCACCAAGAGAAGTCTTGCGGGAAGGTCCCCACACATCAGCATGCACATAATCTAAAATCCCTTTAGTGGTATGAACGGAAGCATTGAATTTAACTCTTTTATGCTTACCAAAAATGCAGTGCTCATAGAACTCAAACTTACTCAAATTGCAGCCATCTAGCAGGTCTCTCCTGTGCAATTCTGCCATGCCATGTTCACTCATATGTCCAAGACGCATATGCCACAGATTAGTTTTACCAGGTTCATCGGGAATAACGTGAGCAGCAATACCAGACAAAGTGCTACCTCTAAGAACATATAACTTTGCAGAATTCATATCACCTATCATGTGAACGAGAGAACCTTTTGATACCTTCAGAACTCCGCGAGAACCGGAGTGTTTGTACCCATCAACATCAAGGGTACTGAGAGAGATCAGATTTCTGGCCATGCCAGGTATGTGTCTCACATCTGTCAGAGTGCGTGTCATGCCATCATGCATCTTGATCTGAACGGAGCCAATGACCACGATCTCACGTGGGTTGTTATCTCCCATATGCACAACATCTCCACTCTGTACAAACTCATAAGAACTGAACCAGTCTTTGTTACAGCAAATATGAAACGAACATGCAGAATCAAGGATCCACTCATCATTACCAGAAACACAACCAGCAAACACAACTAGGCAATCACCATCAGAATTATCACTGGAAACAACAGCAGCCTGATGGCGTGTATTTCACACGTTCGTTGGGAACCCCAAGAGGGAGGTATGATGCGCACAGCAGCAAGTTTTCCCTCAGAAAGAAACCAAGGTTTATCGAACCAGGAGGAGCCAAGAAGCACGTTGAAGGTTGATGGCGGCGGGATGTAGTGCGGCGCAACACCAGGGATTCCGGCGCCAACGTGGAACCTGCACAACACAACCAAAGTACTTTGCCCCAACGAAACGAGTGAGGTTGTCAATCTCACCGGCTTGCTGTAACAAAGGATTAACCGTATTGTGTGGAAGATGATTGTTTGCGAGAGAAAACGAGTAAAAACAAGTATTGCAGCAGATTTGTATTTCAGTATTAAAAGAATGGACCGGGGTCCACGAGTTCACTAGAGGTGTCTCTCCCATAAGATAAAAGCATGTTGGGTGAACAAATTACGGTCGGGCAATTGACAAATAGAGAGGGCATAACAATGCACATACATGTCATGATAAGTACAGTGAGATTTAATTGGGCATTACGACAAAGTACATAGACCGCCATCCAAGCTGCATCTATGCCTAAAAAGTCCACCTTCAGAGTTATCGTCCGAACCCCTTCCAGTATTAAGTTGCAAAGCAACGAGACAATTGCATTAAGTATGGTGCGTAATGTAATCAACAACTACATCCTCGGACATAGCGCCAATGTTTTATCCCTAGTGGCAACGAGCACAACACAACCTTAGAACTTTCTGTCACTGTCCCGAGTGTCAATGCGGGCATGAACCCACTATCGAGCATAAATACTCCCTCTTGGAGTTAAGAGCAAAAACTTGACCAGAGCCTCTACTAATAACGGAGAGCATGCAAGATCATAAACAACACATATGTAATAACTTGATAATTAACATAACATGGTATTCTCTATCCATCGGATCCCGACAAACACAACATAGAGTATTACAGATAGATGATCTTGATCATGTTAGGCAGCTCACAAGATCCAACAATGAAGCACAATGAGGAGAAGACAACCATCTAGCTACTGCTATGGACCCATAGTCCAGGGGTGAACTACTCACTCATCACTCCGGAGGCGACCATGGCGGTGTAGAGTCCTCCGGGAGATGAATCCCCTCTCCGGTAGGGTGCCGGAGGAGATCTCCAGAATCCCCCGAGATGGGATTGGCGGCGGCGGCGTCTCTGGAAGGTTTTCCGTATCGTGGTTTTTTCGCCTCAGGGGTTTCGCGATGGAGGCTTTAAGTAGGCGGAAGGGCAACGTGGGGGGCCACACGGGGGCCCCACACCACAGGTCGGCGCGGCCAAGGGCTGGGCCGCGCCGCCCTATGGTGGCAGCCCCTCGTGGCCCCACTTCGTATCCCTTTCGGTCTTCTGGAAGGTTCGTGGCAAAATAGGCCCCTCGGTCTTGATTTTGTCCAATTCCGAGAATATTTCGTTACTAGGATTTCTGAAACCAAAAACAGCAGAAAACAGCAACTGGCACTTCGGCATCTTGTTAATAGGTTAGTTCCGGAAAATGCACGAATATGACATAAAGTGTGCATAAAACATGTAGGTATCATCAATAATATGGCATAGAACATAAGAAATTATTGATACGTCGGAGACGTATCAAGCATCCCCAAGCTTAGTTCTGCTCGTCCCGAGCAGGTAAAACGATAACAAAGATAATTTCTGAAGTGACATGCCATCATAACCTTGATCATACTATTTATAAACATATGTAATGAATGCAGCGATCTAAACAATGGTAATGTCATGAGTAAACAAGTGAATCATAAAGCAAAGACTTTTCATGAATAGTACTTCAAGACAAGCATCAATAAGTCTTGCATAAGAGTTAACTCATAAAGCAATAAATCAAAGTAAAGGTATTGAAGCAACACAAAGGAAGATTAAGTTTCAGCGGTTGCTTTCAACTTGTAACATGTATATCTCATGGATAATTGTCAACATAGAGTAATATAACAAGTGCAATATGCAAGTATGTAGGAATCAATGCACAGTTCACACAAGTGTTTGCTTCTTGAGGTGGAGAGAGATAGGTGAACTGACTCAACATAAAAGTAAAAAGAATGGTCCTTCAAAGAGGAAAGCATCGATTGCTATATTTGTGCTAGAGCTTTTATTTTGAAAACATGAAACAATTTTGTCAACGGTAGTAATAAAGCATATGAGTTATGAAAGTTATATCTTACAAGTTGCAAGCCTCATGCATAGTATACTAATAGTGCCCGCACCTTGTCCTAATTAGCTTGGACTACCGGATCTTTGCAATGCACATGTTTTAACCAAGTGTCACAATGGGGTACCTCCATGCCGCCTGTACAAAGGTCTAAGGAGAAAGCTCGCATTTTGGATTTCTCGCTTTTGATTATTCTCAACTTAGACATCCATACCGGGACAACATGGACAACAGATAATGGACTCCTCTTTAATGCATAAGCATGTGGCAACAATTATTATTCTCATATGAGATTGAGGATATATGTCCAAAACTGAAACTTCCACCATGAATCATGGCTTTAGTTAGCGGCCCAATGTTCTTCTCTAACAATATGCATGCTCCAACCATAAAGGTGGTAGATCTCTCTTACTTCGGACAAGACGGACATGCATAGCAACTCACATGATATTCAACAAAGAATAGTTGATGGCGTCCCCGAAGCATGGTTATCGCACAACAAGCAACTTAATAAGAGATAAAGTGCATAAGTACATATTCAATACCACAATAGTTTTTAAGCTATTTGTCCCATGAGCTATATATTGCAAAGGTGAATGATGGAATTTTAAAGGTAGCACTCAAGCAATTTACTTTGGAATGGCGGATAAATACCATGTAGTAGGTAGGTATGGTGGACACAAATGGCATAATGGTTGGCTCAAGTATTTTGGATGCATGAGAAGTATTCCCTCTCGATACAAGGTTTAGGCTAGCAAGGTTATTTGAAACAAACACAAGGATGAACGGTGCAGCAAAACTCACATAAAATACATATTGTAAACATTATAAGACTCTACACCGTCTTCCTTGTTGTTCAAAACTCAATACTAGATATTATCTAGACTCTAGAGAAACCAAATATGCAAACCAAATTAGCAAGCTCTAAGTGTTTCTTCATTAATGGGTGCAAAGTATATGTTGCAAGAGCTTAAACATGAGCACAACAATTGCCAAGTATCAAATTATCCAAGACATTTTAGAGTTACTACATGTAGCATTTTCCAATTCCAACCATATAACAATTTAACGAAGAAGAAACTTCGCCATGAATACTATGAGTAGAGCCTAAGGAAATACTTGTCCATATGCTACAGCGGAGCGTGTCTCTCTCCCATAAAGTGAATGCTAGGATCCATTTTATTCAAACAAAACAAAAACAAAAACAAACCGACGCTCCAAGCAAAGTGCATAAGATGTGACGGAATAAAAATATAGTTTCAGGGGAGGAACCCGATAATGTTGTCGATGAAGAAGGGGATGCCTTGGGCATCCCCAAGCTTAGACGCTTGAGTCTTCTTAGAATATGCAGGGGTGAACCACCGGGGCATCCCCAAGCTTAGAGCTTTCACTCTCCTTGATCATATTGCATCATACTCCTCTCTTGATCCTTGAAAACTTCCTCCACACCAAACTCGAAACAACTCATTAGAGGGTTAGTGCATAATAAAAATTAACATGTTCAGAGGTGACACAATCATTCTTAACACTTCTGGACATTGCATAAAGCTACTGGACATTAATGGATCAAAGAAATTCATCCAACATAGCGAAAGAGGCAATGCGAAAAAAAAGGCAGAATCTGTCAAAACAGAACAGTCCGTAAAGATGGATTTTATTAGGCCACCAGACTTGATCAAATGAAAATGCCCAAATTGAATGAAAGTTGCGTACATATCTGAGGATCATGCACGTAAATTGGCTTAATTTTCTGAGCTTCCTACAGGGAGGTAGACCCAGATTCGTGACAGCAAAGAAATCTGGAACTGCGCAGTAATCCAAATCTAGTACTTACTTTACTATCAAGGACTTTACTTGGCACAACAAAACTCAAAACTAAGATAAGGAGAGGTTGCTACAGTAGTAAACAACTTCCAAGACTCAAATATAAAACAAAAATACTGTAGTAAAAACATGGGTTGTCTCCCATAAGCGCTTTTCTTTAACGCCTTTCAGCTAGGCGCGAAAGTGTAACTCAAGTATTATCGAAGGGTGGTGCACCTACAGCGGGGTTTGGAGTTTTCTCAACCATGCATAGTATATTGGATACATAAGTTTCAGCGTCTCCCTTTTCATTAGTCTTGGGCTTGCTACTCTCATCGAACAAATTTTCAGGAACAAGCCAAGCATAGTTATGTTCTAGTGCATCATTCATAGCTAGGAGTTTACATGGTATTGGTGCTTTGATCTCCCCACCATCATTAATATTATTAGTGTACCTTATTCTATCCATGTCCATTTTTTCAAGGAGACCAACAAAATTAGTATGAGAATCAAGCATATTAAATTTAGCAAAGACCTTTCTAGCCTCTCTTGCTAGACCACCAAATTCTCTAAGAAGGGTTTCTAGAACAAAATCTTTCTTTTCCCCCTCTTCCAAATCACCAAGTGTAAGAAACATGTGTTGGATTATAGGATTAAGATTAACAAATTTAGTTTCCAACATGCGAACTAAAGCAGCAGCAGCAATTTCATAAGTAGGAGCAAGTTCTACCAAGTGTCTATCTTCAAAATCTTCAACGGTACTAACATGACTGAAGAATTTTTCTATATTGTTTCTCCCAATGATAGACCCGCGTCCTACCGGTATGTTTTTTGTGGTAAAATTAAAAGGAAACATGATGAATCAAGTAAAGTAAATGCAAGTAACTAATTTTTTTGTGTTTTTGATATAGCAAACAAGACAGTAAATAAGGTAAAACTAGCAACTAATTTTTTTGTGTTTTGATATAAGTGCAGCAAACAAAGTAGTAAATAAAATAAAGCAAGACAAAAACAAAGTAAAGAGGTTGAGAAGTGGAGACTCCCCTTGCAGCGTGTCTTGATCTCCCCGGCAACGGCGCCAGAAAATATGCTTGATGGCGTGTATTTCACACGTTCGTTGGGAACCCCAAGAGGAAGGTATGATGCGCACAGCAGCAAGTTTTCCCTCGAGAAAGAAACCAAGGTTTATCGAACCAGGAGGAACCAAGAAGCACGTTGAAGGTTGATGGCGGCGGGATGTAGTGCGGCGCAACACCGGGGATTCCGGCGCCAACGTGGAACCTGCACAACACAACCAAAGTACTTTGCCCCAACGAAACAGTGAGGTTGTCAATCTCACCGGCTTGCTGTAACAAAGGATTAACCGTATTGTGTGGAAGATGATTGTTTGCAGAGAAAACAGGTAAACACAAGTATTGCGGCAGATTTGTATTTCGAGTATTAAAAGAATGGACCGGGGTCCACAGTTCACTAGAGGTGTCTCTCCCATAAGATAAAAGCATGTTGGGTGAACAAATTACAGTCGGGCAATTGACAAATAGAGAGGGCATAACAATGCACATACATGTCATGATAAGTACAGTGAGATTTAATTGGGCATTACGACAAAGTACATAGACCGCCATCCAACTGCATCTATGCCTAAAAAGTCCACCTTCGAGGTTATCGTCCGAACCCCTTCCGGTATTAAGTTGCAAAGCAACGAGACAATTGCATTAAGTATGGTGCGTAATGTAATCAACAACTACATCCTCGGACATAGCGCCAATATTTTATCCCTAGTGGCAACAGCACAACACAACCTTAGAACTTTTCGTCACTCGTCCAGGTGTCAATGCAGGCATGAACCCACTATCGAGCATAAATACTCCCTCTTGGAGTTAAGATCAAAAACTTGGCCAGAGCCTCTACTAATAACGGAGAGCATGCAAGATCATAAACAACACATATGTAATAACTTGATAATTAACATAACATGGTATTCTCTATCCATCGGATCCCGACAAACACAACATAGAGTATTACAGATAGATGATCTTGATCATGTTAGGCAGCTCACAAGATCCAACAATGAAGCACAATGAGGAGAAGACAACCATCTAGCTACTGCTATGGACCCATAGTCCAGGGGTGAACTACTCACTCATCACTCCGGAGGCGACCATGGCGGTGTAGAGTCCTCCGGGAGATGAATCCCCTCTCCGGCAGGGTGCCGGAGGAGATCTCCAGAATCCCCCGAGATGGGATTGGCGGCGGCGGCGTCTCTGGAAGGTTTTCCGTATCGTGGTTTTTCGCCTCAGGGGTTTCGCGACGGAGGCTTTAAGTAGGCGGAAGGGCAACGTGGGGGGCCACACGGGGGCCCCACACCACAGGTCGGCGCGGCCAAGGGCTGGGCCGCGCCGCCCTATGGTGGCAGCCCCTCGTGGCCCCACTTCGTATCCCTTTCGGTCTTCTGGAAGGTTCGTGGCAAAATAGGCCCCTGGGTCTTGATTTCGTCCAATTCCGAGAATATTTCGTTACTAGGATTTCTGAAACCAAAAACAGCAGAAAACAACAAGCGGCACTTCGGCATCTTGTTAATAGGTTAGTTCCGAGAAAATGCACGAATATGACATAAAGTGTGCATAAAACATGTAGGTATCATCAATAATATGGCATAGAACATAAGAAATTATCGATACGTCGGAGACGTATCAAGCATCCCCAAGCTTAGTTCTGCTCGTCCCGAGCAGGTAAAACGATAACAAAGATAATTTCTGAAGTGACATGCCATCATAACCTTGATCATACTATTTATAAACATATGTAATGAATGCAGCGATCTAAACAATGGTAATGTCATGAGTAAACAAGTGAATCATAAAGCAAAGACTTTTCATGAATAGTACTTCAAGACAAGCATCAATAAGTCTTGCATAAGAGTTAACTCATAAAGCAATAAATCAAAGTAAAGGTATTGAAGCAACACAAAGGAAGATTAAGTTTCAGCGGTTGCTTTCAACTTGTAACATGTATATCTCATGGATAATTGTCAACATAGAGTAATATAACAAGTGCAATATGCAAGTATGTAGGAATCAATGCACAGTTCACACAAGTGTTTGCTTCTTGAGGTGGAGAGAGATAGGTGAACTGACTCAACATAAAAGTAAAAAGAATGGTCCTTCAAAGAGGAAAGCATCGATTGCTATATTTGTGCTAGAGCTTTTATTTTGAAAACATGAAACAATTTTGTCAACGGTAGTAATAAAGCATATGAGTTATGAAAGTTATATCTTACAAGTTGCAAGCCTCATGCATAGTATACTAATAGTGCCCGCACCTTGTCCTAATTAGCTTGGACTACCGGATCTTTGCAATGCACATGTTTTAACCAAGTGTCACAATGGGGTACCTCCATGCCGCCTGTACAAAGGTCTAAGGAGAAAGCTCGCATTTTGGATTTCTCGCTTTTGATTATTCTCAACTTAGACATCCATACCGGGACAACATGGACAACGAGATAATGGACTCCTCTTTAATGCATAAGCATGTGGCAACAATTATTATTCTCATATGAGATTGAGGATATATGTCCAAAACTGAAACTTCCACCATGAATCATGGCTTTAGTTAGCGGCCCAATGTTCTTCTCTAACAATATGCATGCTCCAACCATAAAGGTGGTAGATCTCTCTTACTTCAGACAAGACGGACATGCATAGCAACTCACATGATATTCAACAAAGAATAGTTGATGGCGTCCCCGAAGCATGGTTATCGCACAACAAGCAACTTAATAAGAGATAAAGTGCATAAGTACATATTCAATACCACAATAGTTTTTAAGCTATTTGTCCCATGAGCTATATATTGCAAAGGTGAATGATGGAATTTTAAAGGTAGCACTCAAGCAATTTACTTTGGAATGGCGGATAAATACCATGTAGTAGGTAGGTATGGTGGACACAAATGGCATAGTGGTTGGCTCAAGTATTTTGGATGCATGAGAAGTATTCCCTCTCGATACAAGGTTTAGGCTAGCAAGGTTATTTGAAACAAACACAAGGATGAACGGTGCAGCAAAACTCACATAAAAGACATATTGTAAACATTATAAGACTCTACACCGTCTTCCTTGTTGTTCAAAACTCAATACTAGATATTATCTAGACTCTAGAGAAACCAAATATGCAAATCAAATTAGCAAGCTCTAAGTGTTTCTTCATTAATGGGTGCAAAGTATATGATGCAAGAGCTTAAACATGAGCACAACAATTGCCAAGTATCAAATTATCCAAGACATTTTAGAGTTACTACATGTAGCATTTTCCAATTCCAACCATATAACAATTTAACGAAGAAGAAACTTCGCCATGAATACTATGAGTAGAGCCTAAGGACATACTTGTCCATATGCTACAGCGGAGTGTGTCTCTCTCCCACAAAGTGAATGCTTGGATCCATTTTATTAAAACAAAACAAAAAAAACAAAAACAAACCGACGCTCCAAGCAAAGTGCATAAGATGTGACGGAATAAAAATATAGTTTCGGGGAGGAACTCGATAATGTTGTCGATGAAGCAGGGGATGCCTTGGGCATCCCCAAGCTTAGACGCTTGAGTCTTCTTAGAATATGCAGGGGTGAACCACCGGGGCATCCCCAAGCTTAGAGCTTTCACTCTCCTTGATCATATTGCATCATACTCCTCTCTTGATCCTTGAAAACTTCCTCCACACCAAACTCAAAACAACTCATTAGAGGGTTAGTGCATAATAAAAATTAACATGTTCAGAGGTGACACAATCATTCTTAACACTTCTGGACATTGCATAAAGCTACTGGACATTAATGGATCAAAGAAATTCATCCAACATAGCAAAAGAGGCAATGCGAAATAAAAGGCAGAATCTGTCAAAACAGAACAGTCCGTAAAGATGGATTTTATTAGGCCACCAGACTTGCTCAAATGAAAATGCCCATATTGAATGAAAGTTGCGTACATATCTGAGGATCATGCACGTAAATTGGCTTAATTTTATGAGCTACCTACAGGGAGGTAGACCCAGATTCGTGACAGCAAAGAAATCTGGAACTGCGCAGTAATCCAAATCTAGTACTTACTTTACTATCAAAGACTTTACTTGGCACAACAAAACTCAAAACTAAGATAAGGAGAGGTTGCTACAGTAGTAAACAACTTCCAAGACTCAAATATAAAACAAAAATACTGTAGTAAAAACATGGGTTGTCTCCCATAAGCGCTTTTCTTTAACGCCTTTCAGCTAGGCGCAGAAAGTGTAACTCAAGTATTATCGAAGGGTGGTGCACCTACAGCGGGGTTTGGAGTTTTCTCAACCATGCATAGTATATTGGATACATAAGTTTCAGCGTCTCCCTTTTCATTAGTCTTGGGCTTGCTACTCTCATCGAACAAATTTTCAGGAACAAGCCAAGCATAGTTATGTTCTAGTGCATCATTCATAGCTAGGAGTTTACATGGTATTGGTGCTTTGATCTCCCCACCATCATTAATATTATTAGTGTACCTTATTCTATCCATGTCCATTTTTTCAAGGAGACCAACAAAATTAGTATGAGAACCAAGCATATTAAATTTAGCAAAGACCTTTCTAGCCTCTCTTGCTAGACCACCAAATTCTCTAAGAAGGGTTTCTAGAACAAAATCTTTCTTTTCCCCCTCTTCCAAATCACCAAGTGTAAGAAACATGTGTTGGATTATAGGATTGAGATTAACAAATTTAGTTTCCAACATGCGAACTAAAGCAGCAGCAGCAATTTCATAAGTAGGAGCAAGTTCTACCAAGTGTCTATCTTCAAAATCTTCAACGGTACTAACATGACTTGAAGAATTCTTCTATATTGTTTCTCCCAATGATAGACCCGCGTCCTACCGGTATGTTTTTTGTGGTAAAATTAAAAGGAAACATGATGAATCAAGTAAAGTAAATGCAAGTAACTAATTTTTTTGTGTTTTTGATATAGCAAACAAGACAAGTAAATAAGGTAAAGCTAGCAACTAATTTTTTTGTGTTTTGATATAAGTGCAGCAAACAAAGTAGTAAATAAAATAAAGCAAGACAAAAACAAAGTAAAGAGGTTGAGAAGTGGAGACTCCCCTTGCAGCGTGTCTTGATCTCCCCGAGCAACGGCGCCGAGAAAATATGCTTGATGGCGTGTATTTCACACGTTCGTTGGGAACCCCAAGAGGAAGGTATGATGCGCACAGCAGCAAGTTTTCCCTCGAAAGAAACCAAGGTTTATCGAACCAGGAGGAGCCAAGAAGCACGTTGAAGGTTGATGGCGGCGGGATGTAGTGCGGCGCAACACCGGAGATTCCGGCGCCAACGTGGAACCTGCACAACACAACCAAAGTACTTTGCCCCAACGAAACAGTGAGGTTGTCAATCTCACCGGCTTGCTGTAACAAAGGATTAACCGTATTGTGTGGAAGATGATTGTTTGCAGAGAAAACAGTAAAAACAAGTATTGCAGCAGATTTGTATTTCGAGTATAAAAGAATGGACCGGGGTCCACAGTTCACTAGAGGTGTCTCTCCCATAAGATAAAAGCATGTTGGGTGAACAAATTACAGTCGGGCAATTGACAAATAGAGAGGGCATAACAATGCACATACATGTCATGATAAGTACAGTGAGATTTAATTGGGCATTACGACAAAGTACATAGACCGCCATCCAACTGCATCTATGCCTAAAAAGTCCACCTTCAGATTATCGTCCGAACCCCTTCCAGTATTAAGTTGCAAAGCAACAGACAATTGCATTAAGTATGGTGCGTAATGTAATCAACAACTACATCCTCGGACATAGCGTCAATGTTTTATCCCTAGTGGCAACAGCACAACACAACCTTAGAACTTTCTGTCACCGTCCCAGGTGTCAATGTAGGCATGAACCCACTATCGAGCATAAATACTCCCTCTTGGAGTTAAGAGCAAAAACTTGGCCAGAGCCTCTACTAATAACGGAGAGCATGCAAGATCATAAACAACACATATGTAATAACTTGATAATTAACATAACATGGTATTCTCTATCCATCGGATCCCGACAAACACAACATAGAGTATTACGGATAGATGATCTTGATCATGTTAGGCAGCTCACAAGATCCAACAATGAAGCACAATGAGGAGAAGACAACCATCTAGCTACTGCTATGGACCCATAGTCCAGGGGTGAACTACTCACTCATCACTCCGGAGGCGACCATGGCGGTGTAGAGTCCTCCGGGAGATGAATCCCCTCTCCGGCGGGGTGCCGGAGGAGATCTCCGAGAATCCCCCGAGATGGGATTGGCGGCGGCGGCGTCTCCGGAAGGTTTTCCGTATCGTGGTTCTTCGCATCGGGGGTTTCGCGACGGAGGCTTTAAGTAGGCGGAAGGGCAACGTGGAGGGCCACACGGGGCCCCACACCATAGGGTCGGCGCGGCCAAGGGCTGGGCCGCGCCGCCCTATGGTGGCAGCCCCTCGTGGCCCCACTTCGTATCCCTTTCGGTCTTCTGGAAGGTTCGTGGCAAAATAGGCCCCTGGGTCTTGATTTCGTCCAATTCCGAGAATATTTCGTTACTAGGATTTCTGAAACCAAAAACAGCAGAAAACAGGAACTGGCACTTCGGCATCTTGTTAATAGGTTAGTTCCGGAAAATGCACGAATATGACATAAAGTGTGCATAAAACATGTAGGTATCATCAATAATATGGCATAGAACATAAGAAATTATCGATACGTCGGAGACGTATCAATCATCAATAATGTGGCATGGAACATAAGAAATTATCGATACGTCGGAGACGTATCATAGGTACCGTTTCTTTTCTCTTTGTTCTGCAACTTCCAGCAATCATCAATATTGTGGCTAGTTTTCTTACAATACTTGCAGAACTTACCATCTCGTCCCTTGGACTTTGAGCGACCTCTGTCGGTCTTGCTCTTATCTCTGTTCTAGTTGTTGTTTCTGTTCTCGGTCCTGCCTCAGACCTGCAGTGCTTCTGCCTTAGATGATGAACCCTCTGCCTGCACCATAGATTTCATCTTTTCCCTCTGATGCAGGGCCTCATAAACTTCGGTAAGGGTTAGTTCATCACGGCTGTATAACAAGGTGTCTCGAAAATTCGCAAAAGAATTAGGCAAAGAGACTAACAGTATAAGAGCGAGATCCTCATCATCATACTTTACCTCCATGTACAGCAAATCAGAAACGATCTCTCTAAAGATCGATAGGTGATTCATCATTGACGCACCTTCTTGCCAGGGCCGGCACATAGGCCGGGCAAACAGTGAGCCCGCACTGGGCCCCGACGAGCTAGGGGACCTGGCCCAGCTAGTAGTTCTATTATTAGTATTTGAAATTTCTGATTTTTTAGCGCTCTAAATGAGATAAAAGCCCATGTGCTGATGTCCAACCCACCCTGACCAGCTTGTACGGGAAAGAAGCGGGTAAAATCAATCGATCCAGGAATCGTTCCTCTGTCCTCTGGACCGCTCTAGTCGCCAGATGAAACGACCAATCGCCTCGTTTTATGGACTCCTCCTTCCCCAAATCTGAGGTTGCTAAATTTAGAACAACACCCTTCCATTGTTAATATTTTTAATCTGCACCACGTCAATCTTGTATGACAAGTATAAGGATAAGGTGGATCACAAATTGGCCATGACAGGGAACAAATGTAAGTCCATGCACTAACCTTATATCCATAACACAAAATCTTCATATAATCATCAATTTTGACAAATATATTCCTTTTGCTGAAAAAAATACATGTTCTGCCTTGTCCGCTTAATTGAGACAAATCACAAATATTGTTATTTTTGGATTCATGTTCTATCATTCTGAGAGTTAAAAGATCATGGATCTATGCTATGTACTGAATATTCTTTGTTATTGAAATACGAGGATTTTTTAGGTTGAAATATATGGTTTTAATAGTTTGTGTGTGTGAATAAGGACCATTTTGGTCATTTTGCATCGGGGCCTCGAAAAAGTATGGGTCGGCCCTGCTTCTTGCAGCTTGTGCGAGAACAACTTCATCTTCACGGCATCTTACTGGTTAGATCTTTGGACATGCAAATCGATTCCAGTTTCAACCACATCACATCCTGCAAGATATTGTTGGATAGATGAAGCTGAATTAATGAAATAGCCTTAAGGTCTTTCCTCTTTTCATCGTCGGTCCGGGTCTTGGCATCTTTCTTGCCAAATCCATCAAGAGCTTTATTCAGATCAGAAGATTCGGTAAGGATCGCCCTCATCTTCACTTGCCACAGAGAAAATCTCGTGGTATAATCCAGCTGCGGTAGATCGAACTTCAAGGAAGACATGTCGCAAACCCTAGATTGAAACACAAGCTCTGATGCGACTTGCTATAAAAGTGACAAGAAAATAACAAAAAACGATAAAGGTAAATGCAGCGGAGACACAAGATTTAACGTGGAAAACCCCTTCCAACACAGAAGGGGAAAAAACCACGGGCGCCAGCCAGCAAAACTTCACTATATCGGGGAGTGTTTACAAACGACGTGGGTTATCTTATAAACTGATCAACCCTAGCCGGTGGCTTACAAGATGTATATATATAGGCGGTGCCAACGATCCGTAAGCCTACCGGCGACGGGCCTCACTCCGCTCGTCAGAAGTTAGCCTCCCTTTAGTATATGAATTTGGATCACAATATAACATAACTGAGAGGAAATTCCTATGCGTTGAGATCTACAATTATTTCAGCATTTAGATCTAGGATGCAAATATCTATTTATGTTGTTCATCACAAAAAAAATCATGAAGTGAGCACTGCCATGACATATGTTATATGAGACTTTCCTTTAGTTTCTTCCTCTGCCAATAGCTACTACATCAGGAACATGTGCAATTCCAATAACTGAAGACCCTATTGATTTCTTACCCTTTCTTCTGCCTCTATTGTCAGTAACTTTCTTTCCTGCTACATTATCTATTGTTAGTTACCTATGTCCTATGTGCATTAGTGCTTCCTCTGCCCCCTGATGACCCACAAGTATAGGGTATCGCAACACTCTTCGAGAGAAGTAAAACCCAAATTAGTTGATTCGACACAAGGGGAGCCAAAGAATACTTATAAGCCTTGACAGCGGAGTTGTCATTTCAGCTGCACCTGGAAAAGCACTAGCAACAGTGTGATGTGAAAGTAGTGGTAATATGATGCGGCGGTAATATGAGAGCAATAGTAACACAGCAATAATAGTAACACAGAGGCGATGGCACTGAAAAATATCTGATGACGCGTAAAGCACACGCCCGTTGGGAACCCCAAGTGGAAGGTGTGATGCGTACAGCAGCAAGTTTCCCTCAGTAAGAAACCAAGGTTTATCGAACCAGTAGGAGTCAAGAAGCACGTTGAAGGTTGATGACGGTGGAGTGTAGTGCGGCGCAACACCAGGGATTCCGGCGCCAACGTGGAACCTGCACAACACAATCACAGAACTTTGCCCCAACGTAACAGTGAGGTTGTCAATCTCACCGGCTTGCTGTAAACAAAGGATTAGATGTATAGTATGGATGATGATGGTTGTTTGCGAAGAACAGTAAAGAACAATTGCAGTAGATTGTATTTCAGATGTAAAGAATAGGACCGGGGTCCACAGATCACTAGCGGTGTCTCTCCCATAAGATAGCGGATGTTGGGTGAACAAATTACGGTTGGGCAATTGACAAATAAAGAAGGCATAACAATGCACATACATATATCATGATGAGTACTATGAGATTTAATCAGGGCATTACGACAAAGTACATAGACCGCTATCCGGCATGCATCTATGCCTAAAAAGTCCACTTTCGGGTTATGATCCGAACCCCCTCCGGTATTAAGTTGTAAACAACGAGACAATTGCATTAAGTATGGTGCGTAATGTAATCAACACAAATATCCTTAGACAAAGCATCGATGTTTTATCCCTAGTGGCAACAGACACATCCACAACCTTAGAACTTTACATCCTTGTCCCAGATTTAATGGAGGCATGAACCCACTATCGAGCATAAATACCCCCTCTTGGAGTCACAAGTATCAACTTGGCCGAGCCTCTACTAGCAACGGAGAGCATGCAAGAACATAAATAACATATATGATAGATTGATAATCAACTTGACATAGTATTCAATATTCATCGGATCCCAACAAACACAACATGTAGAATTACAAATAGATGATCTTGATCATGATAAGCAGCTCACAAGATCTAACATGATAGCACAATGAGGGGAAGACAACCATCTAGCTACTGCTATGGACCCATAGTCCAGGGGTGGACTACTCACACATCGATCCGGAGGCGATCATGGCGATGAAGAGACCTCCGGGAGATGATTCCCCTCTCCGCGCAGGGTGCCGGAGGCGATCTCCTGAATCCCCCGAGATGGGATTGGCGGCGGCGGCGTCTCTGGAAGGTTTTCCGTATCGTGGCTCTCGGTACTGGGGGTTTCGCAACGAAGGCTTTAAGTAGGCGGAAGGGCAGGTCAAGGGGCGTCACGTGGGGCCCACACAGTAGGCCGGCGCGGCCAGGGCTTGGACCGCGCCGCCCTGTTGTGTGGCCACCTCGTGGCCCCACTTCGTTACCTCTTCGGACTTCTGGAAGCTTCGTGCAAAAATAGGACCCTGGGCGTTGATTTCGTCCAATTCCGAGAATATTTCCTTACTAGGATTTCTGAAACCAAAAACAGCGGAAAACAGCAACTGGCTCTTCGGCATCTCGTCAATAGGTTAGTGCCGGAAAATGCATAATAATGACATATAATGTGTATAAACCATGTGAGTATCATCATAAAAGTAGCATGGAACATAAGAAATTATAGATACGTTTGGGACGTATCAAGCATCCCCAAGTTTAGTTCCTACTCGCCCTCGAGTAGGTAAACGATAACAAAGATAATTTCTGAAGTGACATGCTATCATAATCTTGATCATACTATTGTAAAGCATATGAGATGAATGCAGCGATTCGAAGCAATGATGAAGATAATGAGTAAACAAATGAATCATGTAGCAAAGACTTTTCATGAATAATACTTTCAAGACAAGCATCAATAAGACTTGCATAAGAGTTACTCATAAAGCAATAAATTCAAAGTAAAGGCATTGAAGCAACACAAAGGAAGATATAAGTTTCAGCGGTTGCTTTCAACTTCAACATATATATCTCATGGATAATTGTCAACACAAAGCAATATAACAAGTGCAATAAGTAAACATGTAAGAATCAATGCACACAGTTGACACAAGTGTTTGCTTCTGGGATAGAAAGAATAGGCAAACTGACTCAACAATAAAGTAAAAGATAGGCCCTTCGCAGAGGGAGCATTGATTACTATATTTGTGCTAGAGCTTTTCATTTTGAAAACAAGAAACAATTTTGTCAACGGTAGTAATAAAGCATATGTGTTATGTACAAGATATCCTATAAGTTGCAAGCCTCATGCATAGTATACTAATAGTGCTCGCACCTTGTCCTAATTAGCTTGGATTAACACTGATTATCATTGCATAGCATATGTTTCAACCAAGTGTCACAAAGGGGTACCTCTATGTCGCCTGTACAAAGGTCTAAGGAGAAAGCTCGCATTGGATTTCTCGCTTTTGGTTATTCTCAACTTAGACATCCATACCGGGACAACATAGACAACAGATAATGGACTCCTCTTTAATGCATTAGCATTCAACAACAGTTAATATTCTCATAAGATATTGAGGATTAATTGTCCACACTGAAACTTCCACCATGAATCATGGCTTTAGTTAGCGGCCCAATGTTCTTCTCTAACAATATGCATACTCAAACCATTTGATTGTGAGAACCGCCCTTACTTCAGACAAGACGAACATGCATAGCAACTCACATGATATTCAACAAAGGTAAAAGAGTTGATGGCGTCCCCAGAAACATGGTTACCGCTCAACAAGCAACTTATTAAGAAATAAGACACATAAGTACATATTCTTCACCACGGTAGTTTTTAAGGCTATTTGTCCCATGAGCTATATATTGCAAAGGCAAAGAATAGAATTTTAAAGGTAGAACTCAAGTAATGTACTTTGGAATGGCGGAGAAATACCATGTGGTAGGTAGGTATGGTGGACACAAATGGCATAGTTATTGGCTCAAGGATTTGGATGCACGAGAAGAATTCCTCTCAATACAAGGCTAGGCTAGCAAGGTTGTTTGAAGCAAACTCAAGTATAAAAGGTGCAGCAAAGCTCACATATGAACATATTGTAACTATTATAAGACTTTACGTTGTCTCCTTGTTGTTCAAATACCTCAACCAGAAAATATCTAGACTCTAGAGATCAATCATGCAAACCAAATTTTAACACGCTCTATGTAGTTACTCATTAATGGGTACAAGGTACATGATGCAAGAGCTTAAACAAGATCTATATAAGCACAACAATTGCCAAGTATCACATTATTCAAGATATTATACCATTTACCACATGTGGCATTTTCCGTTTCCAACCATATAACAATGAATGAAATAGTCCAACTTTCGCAATGAACATTAAAGATAAAGCTAAGAATATATGTGTTCATACGAAACAGCGGAGCGTGTCTCTCTCCCAAACAAAGAATGCTAGTATCCAATTTATTCAAACAAAAACAAAAATAAAAAAAACAGACGCTCCAAGTAAAGCACATAAGATGTGACGGAATAAAAATATAGTTTCACTAGAGGAACCTGATAAGTTGTCGATGAAGAAGGGATGCCTTGGGCATCCCCAAGCTTAAACGCTTGAGTCTTCTTAAAATATGCAGGGATGAACCACGGGGGCATCCCCAAGCTTTGACTTTTCACTCTTCTTGATCATATTGTATCATCCTCCTCTCTTGACCCTTGAAAACTTCCTCCACACCAAACTCGAAACAAACTCATTAGAGGGTCAGTGCATAATTCATATATTCAGAGGTGACATAATCATTCGTAACACTTCTGGACATTGCACAAAGCTACTGAAAGTTAGGGGAACAAAGAAATCCATCCAACATAGCAAAACAGGCAATGCGAAATAAAAGGCAGAATCTGTCAAAACCGAACAGTCCGTAAATACGAAATTTAAAGTGGCACCAGAATTGCTCAGATGAAAATGCCCAAATTGGATGAAAGTTGCGTACATATCTGTGGATCACGCACGTAAATTGGCAGATTTTTTTAATTTTTCTACAGATACTACTGCTCAAATTCGTGATAGCAAGAAATTTGTTCCTTCGCAGCAATCCAAATCTAGTATTGGCTTCACTATCAAAGACTTTACTTGGCACAACAATGCAATAAAATAAAGATAAGGAGAGGTTGCTACAGTAGTAACAACTTCCAATACTCAAATATAAAAAAAAGTGCAGAAGTAAAATAATGGGTTGTCTCCCATAAGCGCTTTTCTTTAACGCCTTTCAGCTAGGCGCAGAAAGTGTGTATCAAGTATTGTCGAGAGATGAAGCATCAACATTACCTCGAGCATTACGCCTACCTTTATTATTCTTTTTCTTACCCTTTGATTTAGGGAATACATGTCTACCTCCTAGTGTAGAGGTGAATTTTAGGGTGCCTTTTCCCACATCTATGACTGCTCCCAATAGTTTCAGCAGGGATCTTCCGAGTGTGATTTGTCCTGTTCCTACACATTCAATAACAAGATAATCAGTGGATATTGTTCTTCCAAGAATGGTTGTATGCACACCCTCGGCTATTCCCTTAGGAATTATAACAGAGTTATCAATAAGAGTTATTCCTTCTCCCCCTTCAACAAGTCCCCAAAGTGTCAAAGATTCATAAATACTCTTAGGTATAAGGCAAAATTCAGACATAATATCACAATTGGCATGAAAAGTTTCACCACCTATAACAACTTTAATAGTAGGGTCCCATATTGAAGGTTCAGAGTTCACCAAAACTTGATCAAGACGGTTACGAACATACCTATAATTTTTTTCCAAGCAAGATGCACTTGTCTCAAGAATGTTTAATCTATTATAGATGCTAATAAGAGCTGAATCAAAGTTATTAGCTGAACTATGTGATGCAACCAATTTTTTTATGGCATTAAAAGCTTGATCACCGTCGCAATGAAGGAAATCTCCTCCCACTACAGCATCCAAGGCATATCTATAGCGAATCATAAGCCCAAAATAAAAATTACTAAGGAGCAAACTTAGAGTCATTTGAGGTTCAGCTTTACGATAAGAATAAAAATTCTGGACCAAGCATCTTTAAAACTCTCCTCATCCCCTTGTTTAAAAGTGAAGACTAATTCCTCAGGTGAAGAAGTAACATGTGCAGAGCTAGACATGATAACAAAAGTAAAATGCAAGTAACTAATTTTTTTGTGTTTTTGATATAGAGAACAAGACAGTAAATAAAGTAAAACTAGCAACTATTTTTTTTGTGTTTTGATATAATGCAGCAAACAAAGCAGTAAATAAAGTAAAGCAAGACAAAACCAAAAGTAAAGAGATTGGAAGTGGAAGACTCCCCTTGCAGCGTGTCTTGATCTCCCCGGCAACGGCGCCAGAAATTTAGCTTGATGACGCGTAAAGCACACGCCCGTTGGGAACCCCAAGTGGAAGGTGTGATGCGTACGGCGAGCAAGTTTCCCTCGGTAAGAAACCAAGGTTTATCGAACCGAGTAGGAGTCAAGAAGCACGTTGAAGGTTGATGACGGTGGAGTGTAGTGCGGCGCAACACCGGGGATTCCGGCGCCAACGTGGAACCCGCACAACACAATCACAGAACTTTGCCCCAACGTAACGGTGAGGTTGTCAATCTCACCGGCTTGCTTGTAAACAAAGGATTAGATGTATAGTGTGGATGATGATGGTTGTTTGCGAAGAACAGTAAAGAACAATTGCAGTAGATTGTATTTCAGATGTAAAGAATAGGACCGGGGTCCACAGATCACTAGCGGTGTCTCTCCCATAAGATAGAAGATGTTGCGTGAACAAATTACAGTGGGGCAATTGACAAATAAAGAAGGCATAACAATGCACATACATATATCATGATGAGTACTATGAGATTTAATCAGGGCATTACGACAAAGTACATAGACCGCTATCCAGCATGCATCTATGCCTAAAAAGTCCACTTTCGAGGTTATCATCCGAACCCCTTCGAGTATTAAGTTGTAAACAACAGACAATTGCATTAAGTATGGTGCGTAATGTAATCAACACAAATATCCTTAGACAAAGCATCGATGTTTTATCCCTAGTGGCAACAGCACATCCACAACCTTAGAACTTTCTGTCACTGTCCCGGATTTAATGGAGGCATGAACCCACTATCGAGCATAAATACCCCCTCTTGGAGTCACAAGTATCAACTTGGCCAGAGCCTCTACTAGCAACGGAGAGCATGCAAGAACATAAATAACATATATGATAGATTGATAATCAACTTGACATAGTATTCAATATTCATCGGATCCCAACAAACACAACATGTAGAATTACAAATAGATGATCTTGATCATGATAGGCAGCTCACAAGATCTAACATGATAGCACAATGAGGATAAGACAACCATCTAGCTACTGCTATGGACCCATAGTCCAGGGGTGGACTACTCACACATCGATCCGGAGGCGATCATGGCGATGAAGAGACCTCCGGGAGATGATTCCCCTTTCCGGCAGGGTGCCGGAGGCGATCTCCTGAATCCCCCGAGATGGGATTGGCGGCGGCGGCGTCTCTGGAAGGTTTTCCGTATCGTGGCTCTCGGTACTGGGGGGTTTCGCGACGAAGGCTTTAAGTAGGCGGGAGGGCAGGTCAAGGGGCGTCACAGGGGGCCCACACAGTAGGCTGGCGCGGCCAGGGCTTGGGCCGCGCCGCCCTGTTGTGTGGCCACCTCGTGGCCCCACTTCGTTTCCTCTTTGGACTTCTGGAAGCTTCGTGAAAAATAGGACCCTGGGCGTTGATTTCGTCCAATTCCGAGAATATTTCCTTACTAAGATTTCTGAAACCAAAAACAGCAGAAAACAGCAATCGGCTCTTCGGCATCTCGTCAATAGGTTAGTGCCGGAAAATGCATAATAATGACATATAATGTGTATAAAACATGTGAGTATCATCATAAAAGTAGCATGGAACCTAAGAAATTATAGATACGTTTGGGACGTATCAATATCCTAGTGCGCAGTTGATTGAAAAGCAATGATGATGAAATAAAGGACCGGGGTTCCCGGCTATCTGCACTAGTGGTAACTCTCTAAATAACAAGTGTTGTGTGAACAAATTACAGCAGAGCAATTGATAGAATTGAATTTAGCATCAAGACAAAATATCCAGTCTATTAATATCGTAGGCATGCTTTCCATATATAGTCATACGTGCTCGCAATGAGAAACTTGCATAACATCTTTTGTCCTACCAGCCCGTTTGCAGCGGGGCCTGAAGGGAAACTACTGGTAATTAAGGTACTCCTTTTAATAGAGCACCGGAGCAAAGCATTAACACTTGGTGAAAACATGTGATCCTCATATCAAAGCCATCCCCTCCGGTTATCCCAATTCGAGATCACTTTGGGGCCTCGGGTTCCGGACAAAGACATGTGCATACAATTTGTAGATACAATCTAAGCAACAATTATAGAGCCTAGATCTAAGATCATGCCACTCGTGCACTAGTGATAAGCATTAAACATAACAATATTGCAGCAACAAATACTTCACAAACTTATAAGATATGCTGAACATAATGATCAATCCATCAGATCCCTACAAACACAACACCGATTACATCATATGGATCTCAATCATGTAAGGCAGCTCATGAGATCATTGTATTGAAGCACATGGGAGAGAGTACCATCTAGCTACAGCCAAGAACCCATAGTCCTTGCGGGAACTACTCACAAACCATCATGGAGTCAAAGTGGAGGCGGTGGAGTCGATGACGATGGCTCCGGGGGCACTTCCCCGTCCCGGCAGGGTGCCGGAACAGAGACTTTTGTCCCCCGAAACTTGGTTTCGGCGATGACGGCGGCTACGGAACTTTTCGTGGACGGAGGGTGATATCTTGCGGAGTTTTTAGGTCAGAGGGGTCTTATAGGCGAAGAGGCGACGCCAGGGGGTGCACGGGATGCCCATACCACCCCCAGGCACGGCCAAGCCTGGGCCCGCGCCTGGGCCCGCGCCTGGGCCTAGTATGGCTGCCCCGTGGCACATCTCCGTCTCCCCTTCTGGCTCCCGGAGTCTTCTGGTATATTAGAATTTCTGTGATTTTTCCAGAATTTTTCGAGCACTTTTAGTTTTGGACATTTTCTGCAATAAATAGATATAATAAACAGAAACTGGCAATGTACCACTTGTTAATAGGTTAGTCCAATAAATATCATAAAATGGTGCAAAGTGCACATAAAACATAGAGGAATTGGTGTAAAACAAGCATGGAGCATCAAAAATTATAGATACGTTTGCAACGTATCACCCCCCAAGTGTCCTCCATGTGATGTTGTCTTCAGTCTCACTCCTATATTTTCTACCAAAGGGCCAATCACCATATTTATTGGCATGTTTCTCTCTACTTCCATAGTATTTGGAATTCATCACAAGTCTATAGTCTATACAAACGCTATAATATTTCTGCAACTAATAAATATTTTCATACCTCTTGTTGCATCATGTAGACCACATGGTGTCCACAAGATGTGTGGGATCAATACTATGGTTTACTATGGTTTGGAGTACGTGGGATGACATGTTGCACACATACTCAATACAATTGTAAACATATATTCCACTTGAAGCAACAATTTCAATATTGAATAGTGGGAAATAAAAAATATATCTCAAGAATATATGGAATATCTATTTATTCATTCTCCACAACGATATCAATTTGCATTTTCTCTAGATTATTGTTAAAAAAATCTGGTGATCCTTCTTGTTGTCATAAGCTTTCCCATAGACAGAGGAGAGCACACTACAAGAAAAAAGTCATGTAGAGACGGCAGGTCATTATACTCTTTTATATATTTTCATCCCTATATCTGTAATCGACCCATGTGTTAAGATGTTCCTCGAGATGATGCCTGCATCGTTCTAAAATTGAGATTTTACATGTTACTATAATTAATAAGAAAATAATAATTACCACTGAGTTGTCATATACCCAGTCACACATGTTTGTCTTTCTCACAATTGAAAGTTATCTATTCCCCCACCCCATGTAAACCTAGGACCGCCGCCACGACGCCACCTAACCTGATCTCATCCCAGGTGAGGGCAAACGATTTTGAGTGATTCATCCGGTTGACGGATTCGATTAGGATCTGGTGAGTTCCTTGCCGATGTACTTGATTACCTATTTTTGGCCGCTGAATTCGATCAACAACGCCTTGTGGCTGGACTCAATTTGCTCCTTCCCTTTACATCTTCCGCCTATCCCTGATAAACCTATGAAATATTTCCTCATATATGTCATAGATTAGTCTTCATACTTGGAGTTTTCTGGCAGAGGAGAATAAAGTTAACATGTGGATGTGGTATTCATAGCGGAGGCCACCTTGGATTGACCAACAATTTTTCCCAATTTTTTTTATTCACCTACGTTTCTCGGTCCGTTAGAGCATCTCCACCAGCGACCACCAAATACAAGACGGTAGCACACATACCGGTTGTGGACTGGGGTCACCGGTAGCAAGAAATTTGTCCTATGCATTACCTATGCCAAGAAAGGCCACTGAACTCTGTCATAAGCTTTTCAAAGTCCAACTACAACCAAATTTCTTCAAGAGTGAGAGGTTTTCAACTCATGCAAAACTTCATGAAGAATTACACATCCATCCAAAATATACCTCCAAGGAATAAATCATGTCTGAAGAGAGATGATTACTTGTCGAGCCAGAGGAGTAAATCCAAGTGTCAGACCTCGGTTGTTTTTAACCATAGGCATCTCGCCAGGAAGTTGGTGGGGTTCACCATGAATTAGATCGAGGTGGCTGGTGGTTTCAGGATCCCATAGAAAATGTGTCTTTTATGCCTCGGGTATTAGCCACGGCTCGTATTCATTCAGTAATTCCACCCCTTCTTCATTCTTTGACCTCTCTTTTGAAAATTTTGACTCTTCCATGTGTTGTGTCTTAATTAGGAACCTTTTCAACACAGTACATAATTTCATTACTACCACAATCCAAAGGCTTAAGGCTTATTTATTTTTTATAAAGTAAAACCATGTCTAATTTGACCAAATTTTTATCAAAAATCATTAACATGCAAAATACAAAATCAATATCGCTAGACATATAATGAACTATATTTTCATCTGGTATCTACAAAATATCATATTTGTTGATAGATTATTCTAAAGGTTTGGTTTAATTTTACTTTGTTTGACTTTAAAAAAATTATAAGACTTAAGCCTTGTGATGGAGGTAGTATATTTGATACAACACACACATACATGCATTACAACATACATTTGACTGCGTGTATGTGTGTGTATGTGCGTACATGACAGTTCTGCGAAAAGATTTGCGAGTCTTTCGGTTTGTAGCCTTTGACCCTTTGTTGGACATTGTCCACACGTTTCGTGATGGTTCATTAGAGAGGAGCTTGGAGGTGGTTCCCTAACCACACTGCAACCCTTGTGATTATATCATGCTATATTAAAGAGATACACTTGTGTTATCACCAGATTTTGGCTAATCAGGAGGTGGGCCGCGATCAAGATGGGCTTGAAGAAATATACATGGAGGATTACGTGAATCGGCCCGTTGTACCAAGTTGGGTTTAATTGCCCTTGTATCTGTAAAATATTAGATCGCATCTTAGTTTAGAAAGTAGAATCTTACTCGTGCACGGTTTGGTGCACGCCCACATTAGAAAGTCCCCTGGACTATAAATATGTACCTAGGGTTTATGGAATAAACAACAACTCACGTTCAACCCAAAACAAACCAATCTCGGCGCATCGCCAACTCCTTCGTCTCGAGGGTTTCTATCGGGTAAGCGACATGCTGCCTAGATCGCATCTTGCGATCTAGGCAAGCACAAGCCCACGTTGTTCATGCGTTGCTCGTACTTGAAGCGCTTTTGATGGCGAGCAACGTAGTTATCATAGATGTGTTAGGGTTAGCATTGTTCTTCGTTTAAGCATGCTTACGTAGTGCAACCCTTGCATATCTAGCCGCCCTCACACCTATCTCAGGTGTGGGGGCGGCACCCGCTTGATCATTATTTAGTAGATCTGATCCGTTACGATTGCTCCTTGTTCTACAAGGATTAGTTTAATATCTGCAATAGTTAGGCCTTACAAAGGGGGGAGGATCCGGTGGCACGTAGGGTGGCGTTCGCAAGTCCTAAACAGGATGTTCCGAGGATCAACTCCATGTTGGTTTTTAGGCCTTGTTTAGGATCGGCTTACGAGCACCGTGCGTGGCCGCGAGGCCCAACCTGGAGTAGGATGATCCGATTATGCGGTGAAAACCCTAAATCGTCGTAGATCTCATTAGCTCTATCTTGATCAAGCAGGACCACCAAGTATTCGTGCACCCCGTACGAATCATGGGTGGATCGGCTCTTTGAGCCGATTCACGAGATAACCTGAGAGCCGATCGAGGCTCGTATTTAATGTTTACATGTATGCCCTGCAAGAAACTAAGCGAGGCATCCCCATCACCTTCCTGACCAGGTATAGGTCAGGTGGCACGCCCTTGCACTTCGCATCGCCGCGTGTGACCAGAAGAGCATTGCGGGCCGTCGCTCGGAGGGGTCTCGGCCAGCCGCAGCTCTAGGCTCTTCCCGGCTCTACGGTGTTGACAAGGCCGCTGCCCGCCGGTGGGTTTTGGCAGTCAACACATTCTGGCACGCCCGGTGGGACAATCGTCTACATCAACCACATCGCCATCTACATCTGAGATGGCGGGCGGCACGCCAGTCACGTGCGATGAGATCAAAGCCATCCTCGAAGCCGAACTCATCGGCTCCTCTGAGAAGACCCGGCCGCACGATATCAAGCTCGGTAGAGACCCACGTCCGGGGCCCGGCGTCGACACGGTGGATTTCAGCCACTCCATAGGTCAGCCAAAGTTTTCCTTTGGTGTCAATATGGCAGGGTCTGCAAGCCGCCATGACAAAGAGAAAACAGAAAGCAGCCACTCCCGTGGCAAGGATGAAGAGGGGACCGATCTGCGCGACCAACCCCAAGATGAGGACAGGCGGTACCTGGCAAGGGAGGGGATAAGAAGCGTGCAGTATCAACGCCCACTCTCCGAGCACCTCCTCAACAAATACGAGCAACACCACGACCGACGTCGGCGCTACGACGTAGATGACAAAAGGAATTTTCGGTCTGATGCCGAGGTCAGAAGGTACCGCCAACATGGTAGAAGCAACGACGGGTACGATCGTCGCGCCGAAGGAAGGCCAAGGGGGTAGGGTGACATGGATAGGCACTGGGACTGCCCGTTCTTCAAACATTGCTGGGACTCAGGAATGAGCCGATTGCCAACAATCGAGGACTGCCCGAATGCAAACAAAGGAAGAAGGGTGCCGCTAACGTGTCCGTGTTCGGCCGTCTAGGGCCTTTCCCGCCTCGGAACAAGCAGGCTGAGTCCGCTCGGGTGGAAGATCTCGAGGAGCTAGAGGACGGTGGTGAAGAATACAAATATCATCAGCCCGGGTGGTGCCCCGATGGGCTCGGCCGTTCCCGAAGCGAAGAGTTCAGCGTCCGCGTGGGTTGGAAGAAGGCTGAAAGATTATACCGCGCACGCTAAGGAAGGCACGGCCTCGATCCGGCCGCCAAAATTCGGCGAACCCTGGACAAGGAAGGTCAGCCACAAAGAAAAGAGTGGCGCCCCGAACGAGAGAAAAGCCGATGATGAAACATCGGCTGGCACAAATATGGTGTTTATCCTCCCTTCGGAGTTCAGTGCTCCAGGATTAGATGAGACATCCCTGGCACAACTTGACTGCGGCCCACGGCCGGTTATCTTTGAGAAGCCACGAGAAAGGAGCTACAGGCATCTGAAGGCCCTGTATTTACGAGGATATATCGATGGGAGGCCTGTAAATAAGATGCTGGTGGACACCGGAGCGGCAGTTAACATCATGCCGTACTCTATGCTACGTCGAGTCGGGACGCTCGAGTTCGGATCTAATCAAGACTAACGTGACGTTGAGCGACTTCAACGGCCAAGCGTCCGAGGCACAAGGAGTTCGAACGTGGATCCGACCGTAGGAAGAAAAACTATCCCTACGACGTTCTTCATCGTTGATAGCACGAGCGGTTATGCTTTGTATTGCTTCGGGAAGAGATTGGATCCACGCCAACTGCTGCATTCCCTCCACGATGCACCAATGCATAATACGAGTGGGATGGTGATGAGGTAGAGGTCGTCCGAGCCGATGACTCGGCCGAAGTTTCAACGGGCGGCATGAACGCATGGGAAGCAGCAGGCCAAGAACCCCTCTCAGGCATCAACTTGGACGACTGCGAGCGCATCGATGTGACAAAGGGAAGGGTTAAGCTAGTTTTATCCACTGGCCTGACCATGTAATTGAAGCCAAGCGATGTGCAACTTGGCGAGGCTGATCCTTGTGATCGGCCCCAAGGGTCTATGAAGGAACATTACAAAACCTTCACCGAGCAAACAACGTGGAGGCCGATTCCAGTAATCGGCCGTGGATATCCTCACCATCCATACTGCCCGGGTTCAACACATGATCCAACAGAGCCGATATCATCAATTCTCTTGACAGAATCGGCTCGGGGGGGCGCCCAAGTGGATAAAACACGAGGATATGCAGTAGAAGTGTCCCATCCTGTGGCGATGGGTATTGGAGTATGGGGGCCGATACACAAATCGGCCGGAAATTCAAAATTTTTTAAGCATAGCCGATGTGCAGACATCGACTTAAGGATCAATGGAGCGTGAAATGGGTCTTCCTTTCAAGGACCCCTAATTCTCATTGGCAAGCCTTCAAGGTCAGCGGCATTAGCAGGTTTGAGGGTCGTGGCTCTGATTAAACGGCAAGTCAGGATAGAGCCTTCCTAAGACTGCGAGAACAGCCGATGACGAAGCAATCGGCTGCGACGTTTTGACCAAGATGGTGACTTAGTAGCTGTCACTTCTAGGGGGTGTTGCGTCCAGAATTTGGAGGGCATCAGAGATTCAAAGACATCCCCACCGGGAGGCGTCCCAGCCTGCCAGAAACGAAGAGCCGATAGTTGTTGGAGTCGGCTGATGCTGCATTACAAGTTGGAAGCCGAGGGTGACCGATGTGGTGGGCTCACTGTTATTCTCGCCCGACTGAGGCCCGGGGGGCAGCTTGCCCCGAAGGATCCTTTGCTACGCGGACCAATTTCGTTGGAATCGGCTAACTCTGCATCACAACGGGCCTGAGGAATGGTGCTGATGTTACGGAATTATCAGTTTCAATATGCAAGACGATTCAGCGACAAGCCCAGGACTATGTTGAGGGCACCTACTCAACACCAGATTAATAGCCTGCTGAATCGGCTGTGTAGACTGTCAGCGGATGAAAGGTGGTCCACTCTCGGACGTGGTCGAGCCCAGGCCTGTTTGCCTGAATTATTGGTCTTCATCATTGTCTCTACCCCGGCTGAGGCTCGGGGGGCAACTTGCCGCGAGAGGTCCTTTGCTATAAGAAGGCCGAGTTCGCTAAAATCGGTTGGCTCTGCGTCTCAGTTTGATTTGGAGCAATAGTTGCTGAAAGAGAACAGAGCAGGATTATACAGAGCAGGATTATAGAACGTTGCTACAGAGGTAATGCCTGTCCTGCAGAAGTGGCAGCTTCGGCGTTTAAATTGATCCGGCAACGATCTTAGGGCGCTTCTAGAGACAAAGAGGATCTGGAAGGGAAGAATGTGGCAGAAGAATGTCTGAAGGCCTAGGGTTTGCACGCTTATGGTCGGGCCTGGTTTGACCGAGAGCTTGGGTCCGGATGAATCTATCACAAAATCTATCGTGAGAGACCGATGCGATGCCATCGGCTTGTTGGGCATTGTCCGGATTGGCAATCGGCGAGAATCAGAGTGAAGGACAATCGGCTAAATTATCATAAAGGGAATCGGCAAAATCGAGTTGGGGAATTTCTTCATTGATAAGCCAGATTTCTTACATAGAAGAGCTGATTGCTCTCAAAAGGAAATACTAGGGGGATACATTGCCCCGTCTGCTACTGCTAGCCCTATGCTAAGACCCTATCTAGGGGCCGCTGCTGCCCTCGTCGTCGTCGTCACCGTCATCGCCGCTGCCGGCGCTGCTCCCTACCGGCTCGTCATCGCTGCTCCAGCGGCCGCCGGCAGGACCCTCATCGTCTTCATCCTCTTCGTCAGCGTCGTCGTCACTGTCGACGTCGCTAAGGTTCCCGGGCCAGAGGTGGCGGCGTTTGGCCGGCGGCTCGTCGGAGGAGCTGTCTTCGTCCTCCTCCTCCTCTTCCTCCTCCTTCACCTCCTCGGAAGTGGTGAAGTCCGCCCGAGAGATGCGATCATCATCGCTCTCCTCCTCCGGTTCCCCGACGGCAAGGAAACGGAGGTCGCTCTCCCGTCGGTCAAGGATTTGTCATCCTCGGACCTGACGGAGGAGTCGTGGTCCTCTTTGTCCCACTTCGTTGGGGCGAGGATGTCGTACGCCGCTTGCGTACCCCACGAAGGCGTCGACTCTCGGATGGGAGAGGACACGTGGGAAAGATCTGATGAAGAAGAGGAGGAAGAGGAAGAAGACATGGTTGCAGGGGAGGGTTTTTTGGAGTGCTAATGCGGAAGGGGTGAAGGGGAGAACTGTTCGATGCGGTTAAATAAAAGGAGTTGGGGGTTTTAATTTTCGAGCAGTTCTCGAGGACATGGTGCCAAAACTGTCAAATCGTGCAGAGAAATTGGGAAGGCAAGTCATCATGATGAAGCATGCTGCGACAGTTCTGCTCTGCCACGACATGACCCTTCGGAGGAAAAACAGAGTGGTTTTGAAATTATCATTACCAAAACCAGGGGGGCATGTGTTATCACCAGATTTTGGCTAATCAGGAGGTGGGCCGCGATCAAGATGGGCTTGAAGAAATATACATGGAGGATTACGTGAATCGGCCCGTTGTACCAAGTTGGGTTTAATTGCCCTTGTATCCGTAAAATATTAGATCGCATCTTAGTTTAGAAAGTAGAATCTTACTCGTGCACGGTTTGGTGCACGCCCACATTAGAAAGTCCCCTGGACTATAAATATGTACCTAGGGTTTATGGAATAAACAACAACTCACGTTCAACCCAAAACAAACCAATCTCGGCGCATCGCCAACTCCTTCGTCTCGAGGGTTTCTATCGGGTAAGCGACATGCTGCCTAGATCGCATCTTGCGATCTAGGCAGCACAAGCTCCACGTTGTTCATGCGTTGCTCGTATCGAAGCGCTTTTGATGGCGAGCAACGTAGTTATCATAGATGTGTTAGGGTTAGCATTGTTCTTCGTTTAAGCATGCTTACGTAGTGCAACCCTTGCATATCTAGCCGCCCTCACACCTATCTCGGGTGTGGGGGCGGCACCCCGCTTGATCATTATTTAGTAGATCTGATCCGTTACGATTGCTCCTTGTTCTACAAGGATTAGTTTAATATCTGCAATAGTTAGGCCTTACAAAGGGGGGAGGATCCGGTGGCACGTAGGGTGGCGTTCGCAAGTCCTAAACAGGATGTTCCGAGGATCAACTCCATGTTGGTTTTTAGGCCTTGTTTAGGATCGGCTTACGAGCACCGTGCGTGGCCGCGAGGCCCAACCTGGAGTAGGATGATCCGATTATGCGGTGAAAACCCTAAATCGTCGTAGATCTCATTAGCTCTATCTTGATCAAGCAGGACCACCAAGTATTCGTGCACCCCGTACAAATCATGGGTGGATCGGCTCTTTGAGCCGATTCACGAGATAACTCCGAGAGCCGATCGAGGCTCGTATTTAATGTTTACATGTATGCCCTGCGAGGAAACTAAGCGAGGCATCCCCATCACCTTCTCGACCGGGTATAGGTCAGGTGGCACGCCCTTGCACTTCGCATCACCGCGTGTGACCAGAAGAGCATTGCGGGCCATCGCTCGGAGGGGTCTCAGCCAGCCGCAGCTCTAGGCTCTTCCCGGCTCTACGGTGTTGACAAGGCCGCTGCCCGCCGGTGGGTTTTGGCAGTCAACAACTTGATACTTCTTAACAACCACATTGCAGTGCTTGACGCCCTAAGCACAATCCTGGAAAACCACACAAAACATTTATCATGTGAGAATAAAAATAAAGAAAAATTAGAATTGCATGTGAGGATAAAAACTAATGTTACGATATTAATGGACTTACTATTGTGTCAAGCACGTGAGTAGGGGGCATATCAGGCTAGCCATAGTGCTAGTATCATAGCTAGTATCATGCATCCTAGCCCCACTAAAATGCTGATGTGGCAGGTAATTATGGATGAGAGAGAAGATTAGAGTATCATAGGTAGATACTATATCATAGCGCACATCACGAGAAAAGTTAGTATCAAATAAATCTTGTACACAAATTTGTATTGGGATTCTACAATCAATTAATATAGTAAAATTATGATACTAGTCTATAATACTATGCATTATGGATCTAGTCTCATACAAAAGTATCATATGCATGATACTACTATATGATACTACCCACTATGGCCAGCCTCAAGTGCCAAGTGGAGTGAAAGTCGCGAGGAGCACCTTCTATGGGTGATTCATGTTACAATCATGTTACAATCATGAGATTAACGTTGCAAGTGGTTGATCACTACTGGTTGCATGCAGATAATATATTTATTGCGATGTTTACAGCTGCTCGCCACACACAACAATAATTAGTGTGGAACAGTGCGGCAGCCCACATAGACCCTCAAACTCCACAATGGAAGTTTGAAGATTACCCAGATAAAACTCTAAATTGCACACTAAAAGTCCAAACATTGATTACAAACTCTAAACTGGACAGAATACTCTCAACTACACACTCGAAGGACATAAAACTCTAAAATGCAAACTCTGGACTGCAACAAATTTACGGAAACTCTGAATGTAGATAACAAAAAATAGATTCAGGAAACCAGTACATCTTTCGGAAACCACTACATCTTCAACCGAGCGTTTGTTATCGCTTAATATGGACCAAACATGAACAAACTTCATAGCAATCAAACTCATGATTTCATACTCTGACTGTGTTGCTGCAGTTTTACTCACTTAGTCACTTCTCGGACCATGTTTTTCTTCTTGAATCTGTTGCTTCCAAGGGCAAGGGTATGTTTCCATGCAAATTAATTTGTTTTATCAATTGTTTGATCACTGTCAAAATTTCTGCCGTATTTACCTTGCTGATACCCTGACGGGCTCTTAAGTCTCATATTTTCTTTCTTGATGGTACCCTGACAGGACCGTTGCGGTGTTACTCACTTAGTCAATTCTTGGACTTTGTTTTTCTTCTCGAATCTGCTGCTTCCAAGGGCAGGGTGTGCTTCTACTTTAGAAAGCTCTAAAAGCTCTAAATTTAACCAAGGCGCCTCTCACTTATCGTTAACTCATGTTACAGTCATGTGATTAAGGTTGCAATCGGGGCGGAATGCTGTTGTCCGCTACAGGTTTGCATGCGGGATGCCGTTGTCCGCTACTAGTTGCATGCAGGATAATGCATCCATTACGGGTGTGTGTGGCTGCCCGCCACACACCGCTACAATTAGTGTGGAACAGTGTGGCAACCCGCATACGCCTTCAAACTCCACAATGAAAGTTTGAACCCAGGCAAAACTCTGAACTGCACCCTAAAAGTCCAAACCTCGACTGCAAACTCTAAACTTGGATAGAAAATTCTCAACTACACACTCGAGTGGACATAAAACTCTAAACTACAAACTCTGGACTCCAACAAAATCTACAAAAGCTCTGAATTAATATAGATAACCGGGTACAGAAAAATAGATTCAGGAAACCACTAGTACATCTTCAGAATCGAGCGTTTATTATGGCTTAACATCTATCAAGCATGGACAAACTTCATAGCAATCAAACTCATGATTTCAGAACAACTCATGAGTTCATTTTTTCCAAGCGATCCACCCATAGGGGGGATCGATTTTCATTACCATGAGATAACGAAAATACATCAACAGTTTGTTGATAGCAAAAAGGAAAAAAAAAGCAAGGGGGGACGCTGCCTAATGCTAACGTTATAGAGTTCATTACAGGATGGAGGTGAACTTAAAGTTTTAAACATCAATAGAACTAAGGCCAAAACAGGCCAGCTCACCAAAAAAACGAAACACTAGACATTGCTAGGAGTCAACATCAGCAACCAACATCGATCGCAACAGGCACAAAAGCAGGGGGATCTTCAGGAAAAGAGTTAAGCTTCTGCATCTTCCGTCTCCATATCCTCCCCGTCAGGATCAGTCATCACAGCATCAGTGATCGTCAGGGTTCTCCCACTAGGCCTCCCCTCTGTTGCTGTAGAGGTGGTAGTAGCCGCAGTCGCCAGTCAAAGCAAGTTGTTAGCGCCAGCTTTGATGTTTCTTCCATCAGACGAATTATGAAGACCTGCCCAGTAATTCATGAAGAAAATGGACAAACTGATTAGTTCATTAGGAGATTTTATCAGTTTCTTCTCAAAACAGGCTCTGTTTCGAAGTTTCCATATAGACCAACAAATTGATGCCAACCCAGCAATCTGAACATTCCTGCTAGCAGGAAGAAAACGAGGAAACCACCAAAAGAATCGAGTGAAACTTCCAGGCCTGTCAATTGCCCCAATAGCCATGGCCATATAGTACTCCACACATATTTTGCTGCTGCACATTAAAAAAAGGTGTGATATGGTTTCATTTTGATGACAAAACTGACAAGAGGCATTTCCAATCCAGTTCCTCTTCAGCAAATTGTCTTTAGTTGCAATTGCATTATGCCAGATTAACCATAGCCAAATCTCTATCTTCAGTGGGATCTTACTCTTCGACAAATTCTTAAAAGATCTATCAGTCCCACCCCTGCACAAGTGATTGTACATAGATTTCACGGAATAAATTTCATTTTTTGTCCATTTTCAGAATGGTTTATCTCTTGCCTGTGATAGAACTATTTGTCTTACCATCCCCAGCAGTCCATGAACTTGGACAGCTAACTCTGGAGATAGATACCGCCTAAAAGAGAGGTTCCAGCCATGAGCCGCATCATCAGCAACTGTAACATTCTGTTCATTGCAGACAAGGAAGATTTCAGGAGATGAGTCTTTCAAAGGATCCCTCCCACACCAGGCATCCTGCCAAAAACTTGTGATTTTCCCATCTCCCACCTGCATTGTTCTGCCAGATAAGTACATATCTTTAACTTTCTGCATATCTGCCCACAGGGGAGAGTCACCTGGTCTGCATTTAGAGTAGAAGACACCAGAATCTCTCAGGTACTTCCTACTCATAAAATCATGCCAAGGGCCAGTGGTAGATTAAATTTTCCACCACCATTTGCACATAAGACTGATATTGAATTTGGTGAGATCTTTCAGACCCAAGCCACCCTTTTTCTTGGGCTTACAAATCCATCACCATTTAGCAAAATGGTATTTCTCTTATCTGCACTACCAGCCCAAAAAGGATCTAATAGGTTTATCCATATCTTCAATAGTAGTTTTATGCAACAATCTCATAGACATCTGATGGACACCTGTACTGGATAGGCAGGCACCAATTTTTATCATTCTCCCTCCAATTGACATGTTATTTCCCACTCAGGCACTCATTTTCTTCCTAGTTTTGTCTCCTAGGAAGCTCATCTCAGCAACAGTGGGCCTCCTTGCACAGATAGGTGTGCCCAGGTATTTTATTGGCCAAGTACCACTTTGACAATTGAAAAGATCAGAGTAAGTCTGAATCTTGTTGTCATCATGAAGAATCATCATAACTTCACTCTTTTCATAGTTTATTTTCAGTCCAGACATAGCTTCAAATAGATATAACAGCAGTTTTAGATTTCTGGCCTGAGTCATCTTGGATTAATAGAATTGTGTCATCAGCATATTGCAACATAGAAATCCCTTTTGGGATAATATTATCTACCAAACCCACAACAATATCATTTTGCGGTGCCACAGAAACCATCTTAGCAAGGTTGTTAGCTGCCATGTTAAAAAGAAAGGGAGCAAGAGGATCTCCTTGTCTCACACCTTTGTGACTGCCAAAATATGGCCCCACCTTATCATTAACCTTAACACTAAGTGTTCCATCTGCAATAGCATTTTTGATCCGGATCAACCGATTTTCACTGAATCCTTTCTGTATGCAACAATCAAACAGGAATTCCCAATTCACTTTGTCATATGCTTTTTCAAAGTCAATTTTCAGTACAACCCCTTGTTGTTTTCTGAATTTTAATTCCCTTAGGACTTCCTGTAGCAGGGCAACTCCATCAGTAATATATCTTCGTTTTATAAAGGCAGTTTGACAGGGGTGTATGACCTTGTTCATGATAGGAATAACTCTGATGATCAGAGCTTTTGTGAAAATCTTGAAAAGGACTTGTAGGAGACGAATTGGTCTGTATTTCTGTATCTTGTCAGCATCTGGTCCCTTTGGCACAAGGGTAATAATGACATAGTTGATTCTTTTCAAGTCAATTGTATATCTGCGAAAGTCATTGAAAGCATCAATCAAGTATGTTTTAATAATGTTCCAATATTCTTTGTAAAATTCTGCAGGGATCCCATCAGGCCCAACTGCTTTGTTGTTTTCCATCTGATCAATGGCATTCTTGATTTCCTCTTCACTGAATCCTCTATCCATAACTTTACTCTCCTCTGCATTTATTTTTTCATCAGCAGACGATATATGACTGTTCAGCCTGATCCCAGAATCAGTGGCTGGGCCAAAGAGATTTTTGTAGAAGGCAGTAGCATGATTCAGCAGATCTTCAGTTCCTTGTACAACATTATTACCATCTTTCATAGAGAAAATAGTTCTCTTCCTTTTGCAGCCATTCGAAATTCTATGGAAGAAAGAAGATTACTATCTCCCTGAAGAAGACATCTCTCTCTGGATCTTTGTTGCCAGTAGCTGTCCTCTTTATCAATGATATTCAACAATTCATGTTGTATCTGGGTCCTTCTTCTTATCTGTTTAGTAGACAGAGATTGATCCTCTTCCAGACTCTCTAGCTCTTCCAGCTCTCTATTAATATCCTTCTTTCTTTTGATATCTCTTCCTCTCAAGTTTGCTCCCCAACCTTTCAGATCTTTCTTGAAATTTTTCAGCTTCAATTGCAGCTTTCCCAAACTACCAGAGGTTCTCACATGAATTTGCCAAGCCCAAGACACTCTACAGAGAAAATCTTCTTCTTGCAACCATGCTTTTTCAAATTTAAAATCTCTGACAACCTTATCTTTACGTTCCATAGTGTCAAGAATCAATGGATTGTGATCTGACATATCCCTGACAAGCTTATGGACAGTTGCGAGGGGAACAGAGCTTCCCAGGAATCATTCATCAAGAATCTATCCAGCTTCTCAAGGGTAGGATCTTGTTGATTATTTGACCAGGTGTACTGTCCATCAGATAAATAAATCTCTCTCAGACCATGACTATTGATAGTAGCATTGAACATATCAGTCCATCTGTTTCTCCTCATGATTTTGTTTTTTTTCTGAAGGAAATCTAATAATGTTGAAGACTCCTCCAATGAGTAGAGGCAGCTCTTGATCACCATAGACATTCCCCAATTCAATCAGGAAATCTTCTAATTGGGAAGCTCCATATATAATGACCAAGTTCCATTTTACTTGCATCTTTTTATCAAACTAGCACAGTGGCCCGCGCACATGCGCGGGCGATATCTTAAGTGTTTATTAAATTTCGTATATTATCCATTTCTTAATGACCTAATAAAAAGTAGGCATTTCTATAAATCCTATAATATCATTTTAGAATTAATAATATTTTTATTTAAATTTTATTTCTAATAGAGTTTTGTATGAAGATCTTTTTTAACCATATAATATTTTTTGATCATTTGTATTTCTTTGAATATATCTAACCAAATGTAAATGCATATGTTACTACTCAATTTTCTTGTACATTTCTTAAAGATTTGATAAAAATGTACGGTTTTAAATTTCATGGATAATTAATATTGTTATATATTATTTTAGATATTTTGGATTAGCTCAGTTAACTTTTTACCCGATTTTCATGTGGTTGTTGTCTCGTGGATGTTTTACTGGGTGTTATCTTACTTTGTAAAGTATCTTGTTGGAAAAATGAATAATAGCAAAAAAAAATTATTGGAATCCCTTCCATGAGAAATCTTCATCTATTTCTCATTGCTCACCGTTCCAGTTTTCCCACCGCTTGAATATGGTTTCCTTTGCCCCAGGGATACACTAAATCCGTTCAGGAATCCACCTAAATCAGCTCGCTCACAGTCTCCCTCGCACACAAATCTAGGAATGGAGCATGAGAGACCGTAGTTGGAGTACCATGGCAGACGTCCATGCTGAAGAGGGTCAGGCACTTTGTCTTTGACCAGGTGCAAGAGGCTTGCGACAGAGGTCTTGCTGCCTATTGAAATTCCGTTGGGCATACTGTATCTATTTCACCATTTAGGGTCATTGCTTTGCATCCTGTGTCACAACTTAAATAACTTTTCTCTTCACCTTCTAGCTGATCCATTAGATATTCCTTTATCTAGTGGACTGTTTCGTTCCTTCGACATATTACTCTTCTTCTAATAATTCAGGTTGGCAGTACCTCTCTTTCAAATTTTCGTAGATACCTTCTACAATTACCTTTTTTATCATTTCCTTTCTATTTTTATAAAATGTTAAGCTCCTGCTGGTGTATCTGTTCCATCGCCACGCCAATGATTAGAATCCAGTCTGCAAATTCTTTCTACCCTTTGTTTTTCTTTATACCATGTTTTTCTTTATACCATCCTTGAAGTCGCATGTTCTTTGTTAGCTTCAGTGTATGGAAGTGTTTTCAATATGATATTTAAAAGGATGAAGTGACTATGTTGTGCCTTCTTCCCTTTTGTATAACTGCAAGTATCTCGTGAAAGTTCCCTCCTAAAACCACTGTCATTCCACCAGATGGTCTCCAGCTGCTTTTCTCATTTTTTTGGCCTTAATATATCCCTTGGAGTTCTATCAATAGCCTGAAGCATATATCATGTTTGCCATTGGAGCCTCATCCCATAGAGGAGAAAAAAAGCATGGACCGTTCAATTTTCTGTTTACTCAAGGTACTTAGTCGATCTACTCCCACGTAGAAGCCTCACCACCCCAAGTACGTTCCTTGCCATATGTGCTGATAAATCACAATCTATCCTCGCTCAAGAAGACCCTGATTTTGTCTCAATAAAGTAAAATTTGCAGTGGAACTTTTTTTTATAGCAAACATTGAGTCTCCGACTTAATTGACAGGTTAACAGTTACGAAAATGCAATCGTTGAGCTTTTGTATTCCTGCACTTGCTGTCAGCAGAGACAGAGGTCGTGTCAGTAGCAACATGATACACGCATGATTACGTTTTTTTCATATCAAATAGGAACTATAGATACATGTTTGGATCTATTTCGCCTGGGTGTTCCCCATATAATGCTCAACCCCGGCAAGTGTGTAGGAATACAGTAGTTCAACGATTGGAAGACTGGACATGTCGTCGTGGTGAACGAGCAGATGCCATAGGATGGCTTAAGTTGGGGCCGAATGGACGTATGAGGATTCGGGGGAGGGTTTGCGATTAGATGGGAAGGACTTCCGGATGCTTTCCTCAAGAACACAACCAAAGGCCGGTACACAAGAAGAGAGACAAGAGGAAGAACTCTTTACTAGATCGCTAGCTTCATTGATCTCAACATGGTTACAAGTTCTTGTTCACTGATCTCTCTGTGGTCTCGCGCCTGTAGGAGGCAGTACCCCCTCTCCTTATATAGGGGAGAGGGTGGCTTACACCGGAAGAAACCCTAATGGCATCTTTGACTAGACAAACTACTTTACAAAGCTACTTTAATCATAGATGACACCGGAGTCCTCTTTAATCAGGGGCGCTGACGTCCTCCGGCTTCCTTGACCGTCATCCATCTCTTTATCGTCAGCCCTTCGTCTAAAGTTACTTTGCTTAGCTCATCTTTGTCTTCTAGCTCTGGAGAGAATCTTTGACCAGTCCTGCCGACAGGCTCTCCTTTCCGGTATCTTCTTTACCGGGTTCCAGCATACCCCCTTGGGGATACCGGCCTAGCTTTGCTTTCCCAAATTCCTACCAGGCTTCCGGTAAGAACATTAAACCGGTATCTCGATGGCTCAAACCATCCGGTTTGGCATGCCTTTGGCATACCGGGGTTATCCCCCCAACATTAGTCCCCGAAGCTGGTATAGCCTGGAGGATTCTATCCTACAGACCATGCCAGGTTCTCATCTCCTTAGGATACCGGTTTAATTACTCATGTCTTGAGCTTAGTTCCGGCACTTTTACCCTTGTTCCTTCTCTTCTCTTTGCAAGGCTCATTCCGGCATCTCTCTTTTCCGGTATCATGTGTCTTTACTGCTTCCTCGGCGAAGTCGAGAATATCTCGGGCCCCGCGCCTGACAGAGACATGCGCACTGTGACTGTCGCGCCAGTGTCAGTTGTCATATCGCTTCGACTCCCGCGCGCTCATTTAATGCAACGCAGCGGATCCCACTACCTCTTCGGGATCCCGTGTGCGCCTCCATGTGGCTCCCCATTTTCTCGCGTGCATTCCCCCGCCACGTGGCGGCCCAAGGCGCGAACCGTCGCGGGCCGCGAGGCGAACCGCCGCGGCCCAGCGGTTTCCTGCCCACCTTCTCTCTCCTTTATAAACACAACCGCCCCTTCTTCTTCATCTTCTTCGCATTCTCCTCCTTCGCGCACAGAGCTCCACGCCTTTGCGCCTCCGCCGCTCTCCGTCCGCCGTCGCTCGTTCAAGCTCCGGCGCCCGGCGAACTCACGCCGTGCCTCCGCCGGACTTCGCTGTGCGGAGATCTTCGGCAAGCAACTTCATTGCTCCCGCCGCATTTGTGCTTCTTCGCAAGCTTCTCCGCCTCGCCGTCGACGGTGCTCCCCGGCGACCGCAGGTCCGCTCCGCCGCCAGCAAACACTTCCCTCAGCGACTCCGCCGCTCAAGGTTGGTACCAATCTCGTTTCACTCGTCCTCTGCTTGCTTTCCAGATCTTGGGTTTTTAGTGTTCTTATTTCCTCTTTTTCTTTGGTTTTCTTCTTACTCGTAGATCTTCACGCGGGGTCCAAGTCTGGGATTCTTGTTTTTTCGCCTCCCCTTGCAATGTCTGACGAGGAATCCTCCTCTGCATCTTCTTCTTCCCTTTCTCTCAAGCGCCGTAGACCATCTCCCGGTGAATCCACGGCTTCAGATCCGATGGAGACCGATTCGGCAATCAGCAGGAATCCGGTAGCCATCAAGAGTCCGGTGGCCACCTAGAATCCGGTAGCTTTAGCCAAGCTTCCGGTAGCCCAACCTCTAGCAGCTCCAGCCAATCTTCCGGCGAGGAGCCTTCCCCAATCACCCGCGGAGCCTGGATGGGTTCCAGTGTTACCGAATTCGAGATCGATTGGTTATACCGGTCTCGACGGATTCCGGAAGGAGTTTCTTGCCGGATTCCGGATGGCGAAATCGAACCGGATCCCGAAGATGACGAATATGTTGTCTTTCTTGCTCACTTTGAGCGTGGCTTCGGCCTTCCCGCTCCCTTTTTTCCGGGAGTTTTTAGATTTTTACAAACTCCAACCTCACCACCTTCCTGGCAACGCCATCTTCTACCTCTCTTGCTACGCCACCTTTATGGAGGCCTATATCGGCATTCGTCCCACTCGTGAGACGTTTGCCCGCTTCTTTGCTCTTCGGATCAATTCCGTTCAGGGCAAGGATATTCCTAAACCCAAGCCCCCCGTTCGGTGCGGGTCTTGCATTATCGGCTCCCGTCAAGGAGCCCCTTTTAAGTTTTCCGGCCTCGAATCTTGCCGGTTGTGGCAAGGGACTTTCTTCTACGTGAAGAACAGCGGCCGCGCCGATCTCATCGATCTTCCTCCCTTCGAAGCGGGGCCCCCAGCAGGACCAACCGGAGCTACAACCCGAAGTCCGATCACGCCGAAACCAGCCGGGTGGTACGCTTCTTGACCTCTTTGAAGAAGGAGACCAAGATCTGCTCGGATGATATCATCCGCACTTTTATTTCGCGCCGGGTGCTTCCTCTAAAGCGCCGCGCACATAGGATGAGCGAGATGTATGGCCCGGGCGATCCTACCAAGATCACAGGCCGTCCTCTTAGCAAAAGGGATGTTGTTCGCGAGGCTAAGCGGATTTGCCAAACTCGCTATGCCATCTGATTGGGAATGGGGCCTCCTTCCCCTCGACGATCGATAATCCTCCGACCCAAGTAAGGGATTATGCGACTGGGGTTGTTTTTGGCCGGTAGCTTCTGCTCTTGCTAATCTTACTTTTTTCTTGTTTCAGTGCCAAGGACCGCTTCCCCTTATTGAAGCAGAGCGGCGTGGACCTTGCCAGCCTCGCGCCCTTGACTCCTTTGACCCGGATCCCTACATTTTCTGGAAGGATTTGAAGATGGGCAAGACCCCGGCAGCGCACCTTGGTCGGTCTCCGCCGAAGCCAACCGGGTCCGCTGACGACTTGACCACGCTTGAGGTATTTTCTTTTCCGGTTTCTTTTACCTTCCGTTATCGCTTTCCTGTGAATTGCTTCTTAGCCAAACTTAATTCATAGATCCATGAGCGCGTGCCGCCCCGCGCGCCGAGGCCGGCTCCGAGTTCGTGGACAAGCTCATGGCCCGGGGCCAAAAGAACAAGCAGCCGGCATCCGATGCCGGTGCCGGCCTGTGCCCGTCCCTCCAAGCGCTTCCGGACCGAGCCCCGGGGGAGAAGCAGGTGGGCATGCGTCGCTACGGGCGCAAGGCGATGCCAACCTCTTCCGGGTAAGTTACTCATTTTCCGGCTTGCCTCTTTTTCGCCAAGTTCTTTTTCCGGTTGCTTTTTTCCAACTGTCTCTCTTTCTTTTTCTCAGCCCTGCGCTCAAGCTTGGCCCAAGGCCATCGGGCTCTGAAGATTCCGCAAGGACTTCAACCCCTCCTCCTCGGTCAAGCCCGGCACCACTTGGTGCCGGCAACATCTCTGCCTCCCTTTCGGGGGGCACAACAAATTCGGGGCGTGCGGCCCCTTCATCATCAGATCACCGCACGGAGGAGGATCCTTCCTTCCCTCCAGAGACCCAGGATACCGGCGCCGCAACATCGGCGCCGGAGAAGAAGAAGCTGCCGGGCGGGCGGAGCCTCCAGCTCCTCCCGTCCTTGAAAAGACAACAACTTCCGCGCCGGAATCTTCCGCGCCGGAAGGCTCCAAACCGGGTGACGCGCCCAGCGCTCCCCAGTCTCCACGCACCCTCCTGATGCCGCCGCCAGGTGCTCCTCGCGCCAAGCCCCTCGGGGCCGCTTCTACCGCGCCGCCGCCCAAGACCTCCAAGCTCATCAAGGGGAAGGCGACGGCCTCCAGCGCCCCTTCCGGCGGCCAGCCAGCCCTTGGTGCTGCACGTCGCCAAGGCCGCCAAAGATGCCGCCACGAAGGCGACCGGCCTCCTTGGCCGCATCACGAGTTCAAGCGCCAAGGCCGAGACCCGGGGCACCTTCCGCCCTATGCCCAAAAGTGGAACGCCGCGGACATGACTCCGGCGACCCGCGGCCTAGGCAAGGACAGGCTGCCGGCACCTGACCCGTCGGGGACCGGTCTTCCGAGGAGCACTTTATGCGGCTTCGCAGCGCCGTTAAAGAGCTCGGCAGCCGCGTGGTACGACTCCACGAACAATCCGATGGTATGTTTTGCTAACTTGTCTCAATCTTTACCGGTTTCTTCGTTTCCGGCTTTGTTTTATCTTTTCTTTGGTTTCATGCCGGTTTCTCTCTTGTCTATCTTCCCAGTCCCCGAGTTTTGTGGTGAGAGCGCAGCTCTTAGTGCAAAACTTAACTTAAAAATTTAGCGTGAAACCGACACTGCCAGTCCCCGAGTTTCGGGTTAAGAACTTTGTTCTTAGCGCAAAACTTATCTTAAAACGCGCAAAACCGGCACTGCCAGTCCCCGAGTTTCGGGTTAAGAACCTTGTTCTTAGCGCAAAACTTAACTTAAAACGCGCAAAACCGGCACTGCCAGTCCCCGAGTTTCGGGTTAAGAACCTTGTTCTTAGCGCAAAACTTAACTTAAAATCTTCTTTTTCTTGAACAGCTCACGGCTGACGCTCGGAAGGCCCTCTTCGAGGAGCTTCTATGGGAGCATCGGGAGCTCGCTGAGGCACACGACAAGTGCCAAGGTAAATTTTTGTTTTGCCGGCATCATCCTTACCGGAAACCTTTCCCTCCTAACATTCGCAATTTCTGCTTAACAGTGATCCCGGAAGCTTCCATTGATGCTCTCAAGGAGCAGCTCGCCACCGCCCAACGTACGATTCTCTCCTTTTTCCTTTAAACTTGGTTTCTTTTTCATTTTTAGTAGTATAACCTTGTTAACACTTTCTTTTCCGGTTACAGGGGAGAAGGACCAGCTCATCCGGCAGCATAAGGAGGAGCTGGACGCCCTCAAGACCAGCCACCGGGAACTCAAGACCCAGCTCATCCAACTGGGACTTGACCATGCCAAGGCCCTCGAGGCCGCTGAAGCTGATGCAGCGGCCAAGATGGAGGAGGCTCTGGAGGACGCCGGTAATGCCAACGTGGTGTTGCTGGCTGAGCTGGAGGAGGCGGCCAAGGCCCGGAAGGGTGCCGAGGAGAAGGCCGCGCGGCTGGAGGAGGAGCATAAGGAATGCGATCAGTTGATCCTGCAGACCGACACCCTCGCCCACCGTAAGTTCTTTTATTTTACACTTTGACTACTGCATATGAGCCTTTTTTCCTCCGACCCCATTTTCTTTCCGTTATCTTTCCTTCCGGTCTCTTTTTCTTCCGGACTCTTTTCCTTCCGGTCTCTTTTCTTTCCGGACTCTTTTCCTTGACCTTTTTCTTTCTTTACACGAGCCTCTTTCCGGACTCCCGGGGTACGCTGTCAAGAAGGTCGACGCGCGCCGCAAGGACCAAGGCCGAGCGGATCTTACCGTGCCATGGACGCCCAACGACCATCTGGTCGCGCTTAACGCGCGGGTGTCCCATATGCGCGCCATAGACCGCAATTTATCGGACATCCCTGATGTAGCTACCCGGCTCTTCGGGACCTTATGGCCTGGCGAGGAGGTGCCGGACACCTTCTCCCTCATCAGCGATCGTCTTAAGGGCGCCGGCGAGAGGATCCGCGAGTGGCAGTGCTCTGCTGCCCGCGCTGGCGCGGACTCCGCCCTCCGCGTTGCCTGCTCCTGGTATCCGGAGCTCGATCTGGACGCCCTCACCGGCGTGCGTGAAGACGCAGAAACCGATCTGGACCCGATTCTCTCCGCTAAGCGGCAGGATCGCGCGTACCGCATTGCGGAGTATGCCGACATGTGATGACCCAGCGTACCACTGCATGGTGTAGTACACAAGTCGTTGACATAACACAAGTGAAACACCGTTCCACCCATATTACATCTCTCAGAGTGGTACAACAGAAACATATGCGAGTCCAAGGTATGTCTATAGAAGTACACCCGAACTGTTTACATAAGATCAACACAACCTCCTACTTTACAGAGTGAGGTAAAACTTCAAATAAATCTCCGAAGAACGACTCGTAATCTATATTATTGCTAACTCAAGTTCAAGAGCTACTTGGCTTGCTATAGAAATCTAGCTACTTAGGTGCTAGGATTAGGGAAAGGTTCCCTTCTATTACTAGTCTAGGTTTCCATTATAGCCGATGCGAAGTTGACTCCATTGACTTCTTTGATTGGATTCTTCATCTCGTTGCAGCTTGACTCCTTTGTCTTCGAGTTCCACGGTAGTTTCTCCTTCGGTGCCTTGCTCTAAGAAGGGGGTTCAAACGAGATAGAATGAGTACGAGCGTACTCGGCAAGTTCATATTAGGAAATATGTGTATCATGCACTAGCTACAGCCATAGACCGAAAGTCATAGGCCAATGCAAGTTTTCATAAACATTTCTTCAAAAGGTTTATTTTATTCGAAAACTATGCCCGTCGCTCTTCACGAGTTGACCAGAACTTCGTGGAGTTCCTTTCTCGCCGCGTTCGCAGCTCCCTTCCCGGAACAGGGAGTGACAGCTACAATTCAGTATCCTCTCGCAGAGGTGCGTTACTTTTCCCATAAGAGACCTTATCCTTGTTGCCAACCAGGCGATATCTTTCCCGTCCACACTTCCTTGGTGTGAGGCCAGGTGTAAGATCCAAGTCCACACCGCCTTCTCCGCGACCTCGCTGACCCACCCTTTTGTAAGTCTGTCCTCTCCTATATCTATGGGTAGACCGACCCGGCCTTTGTTCTCACCTTTACCAATAAGGTAGACCGTTCCGAACAATTAATATGCCCTGTCCTATACACCATAGATAGACCGATCCGGACAACCCTTACAATCCTTCATAGACCAATAATAAGTCTACCCTCTCCCGTATCTAATGGTAGACCGTGCAGGACCACATGTCCCCACCTTTACCAAAGATAGACCGATCCGGGCAACCCTTATCACCAGTCCGTTGGCATGCGAGAGGGAAAAGATACAGCTGACTTCCCCGCAGCCATTATAGATCTTATGGTTAACGCGATATGTACGGCGCTAGAATCACCGGACCGGCATTGGTACTTAGTCCTAGATGAATAGTACCCGTGCAATGGAACCTCCACCAATCAACACATACCATGGTTCCATTGCCCACCACATAGTCATATTCATAATTGTAAAATAATACTTTGCTTTTCAATGCATGAGTGATAAGTATAGTACTTTGCATATAGTTTGATAAAAATAATCAAATGACATGAGCAAGCGATGAACTTGCCTTTCTTGACTGCGAGATTATGCGTGCAAAAGCTTCGATACGTGAGAAGTCCAAATGCTGAAATACCATCATCGTCCGTAAGGACAATGTTTAAAGAACTGGCAATAATGCTATAATGCATAGTATGAAATGCAATCGTCCCGAGCGTAACCTAATCCCGATGATTTAGGATTGATGAGTTGTACAGATTTCTTTAGGGTGTGTTGCACTTTTAGAATGGTTCTCAAACAAGGTTCTTATTAGGGTTTGGTTATATTAGCATCATAATCAAGTGATATAAGACATCATAACAAGTACACACATAAAGAATAGTGGTGGAACAATATGTAAAGAACAGTGGTAAATTTTAGGTTCTACAGGACATGGTTGATGATTATTTATATTATACTTCAAAAGAATAACTTTTGAAGAACATGTTAATTAAGAACTAGCAAGTATTTCAAATAAGAACTATGGTTTCTATGGTTTGATTAACCTTTGTACTTCAAAAGAATAACTTTTGAAGAACAGATTAAATAAGAAGATGAACTACGATACATAGGAGCTATGGTTTTCTAGGGTTTACTATTGGATTCATTTAGTTCACCAATAGGAACTAGTTGGGTTCTTTAAGTAGAATGGGTTTATATGTAGCAGGTATTGATATGGTTATAATCATGGTTTCCCATATACATCATATCAAAGGATGGTTATTAAGATGGTTCTATGAATTAGCTATTAGGGTTTACTATGGTTTCACAATTGTTTCACTAAGTAATCTCTAATTGCTTCTAAACTAGATGGTTTATTATTTCTTTAATAGGGTTTAATTGGATAGGAGCATGTGATGTGAATTGTTACACAAGGTTGGTACTAGGGTTTATCTTATGGTTCTACTAGAGTTTGATGGTTGAGGTTGATTCTAATGGTATGGTATATAGAAATAGTGATCAATGATGCTAACATGTGGTCTCAAGCTAGGGTTTATATTTAGGTGGCACTAATTGGTTATATAAGGTTTATCAAAAATAAGAACAGGAAAAGATGATCTCATGTGGCTTGTACCTAGTTTTATTTTAGTGGATCATGAGTATGCACTCATTGGTTGTTTATTAAGGTCCTACATGTAAAGGTGAAGTGGATATAAACACATGGGCTAAACCCCTAGGGTTTTAGGATTGGAACTATTTTAGGATGATCACATAAAATGATGGGACCAAGATTCTTATTTATATTAGAATTAGGGTTTCTAAATTTTGATTTCATTATTAACATGATAATTGGTAGAGATTATTACTAATTTGAAGATAGAAGTAATAATGGATTTAACACTATATTATTTTCAAAAGACTTAAATATGATAAATACTATTAGGGTTTAGGGTTTTAATTAATATTTGAAGTATTGATCAATTAGAATTTTCATATGATTAAACATAGTCATCAAGAAATATTTATTGTTTTATATGGAATCTTATGGTGAAGTAATATTTAATATTTTCTTCATGTGAAGAATTGAAACAAGAATTAATCTACTTAGTTTTTAGGTTTTAATAGTTTAAGATTTAAAATTTGGTCTTCTAAAATTTTAGAGGAATTTCATATTGTTGTTCTTTTAAACTTTAAGTATTTGTTTTCTATTTTATTTATAGAGGTCATTTTATGATACTCAATCCTACTTATTGTTTTCTTTTTATTTTCTTAAATGTTTAAAAGATTTCCCTAAAAAAAATAACCAATAAAAAAATAAGGTAAAAAAAAAATAGACCAAGTGGTCTGTTGGGCTGGCCCAATTGATTTGGCCCAAACCAGGCCTGGGTCGGTTGGGTCTAACCCAACCCGACCCCCACTCTCTACCTCAACCCCTCTCTCACTCAGGCACACGGGCACGACCCTCCCTCTCTTCTATCTCACGACCACCACGCCCTCCGCGGCGGCGCCGCTCGTCCCCGGCCGCTTCTGACCAACCCAAGCACCGGCATGATGGGGCTTTTGCTCTCCTCGACGAACGCTATCACCTCCCCTTGGTTGATTTGGCCGCTGTGGTCTCTCGCGGTCGGCCCGACTCCGAAACCCTAGCCCCGCCTTCTGTATGTCCGGCCATCGCCGGCCAAGTCCGGCGCCGCCACGCGCTTATAGAGCCCTCTCATGATTCTCGTCCCGCGGATCCCCTTCGTCCGGGCACCCCTCTTCTCATACGAGCTCACCCCCGAGGAACCCTAGCTCGGGTCCCGATCCGAGCACGCCGGCACGGCCCCGCCGCCATGCCCCGGCTGCTCATCCCTTCGACCTCGACTACTCCTTGATATCTTGCTCCACTTCGACTTCCCCGACCCGCAATATCGAGTTCCGGCTCAATCATGCTATTCTGGTGGTGTGTTGTGGTGCGGATGTACCGGTGGGGATGGTGTTGTGCTGGTGGTGCTGGACTACTACATCCTCGACGCCGGTTGGACGGTACCGCGGACGCAACCCCGGCGTCAACGAACCGGGTGGTGCTGCCGTTGTCCTTTCGCAGCCCTCGACCTCGACGCCGGCCGGATGGCGTCCGCGACCGCAACCCCGGCGTCGATCGCTTCTACTCGCCGCAATTGCAACGTGAGCTAAACCCCTTCTTGACTCTGCCTATGATCATGTGTCGGTGGACTATACTCGTGTGATCTTGTGGCCTAGCTACTCGTATTATGTTGATTCGGATGGTGCTCGTTGCCTCGATGCAATTGATCTCTTACTAGTGCTATTTATGGTGGTTTTTCTCGCTGGCTATATATGATCTCGATATATTATTGGATAATGTCCAAGTATGGTACAACAAGTGAGTGTGTATGTGGTGCAAGGTGGATACTTGACCAGCTTACTTGACATGATTATTAGCTGGTTTTCTCTCATGGACCCGATCGCTTGTGGTGATGATTAAATGATGTATATATATGACCCCGGACGGTAATACCGTGGGAAATCACCAATTGAGCTTTGAGTTTCGGTATATGATCTAATTGCAAGGTAGCCATTAGAAATGATTTATTTGTAAGGTTGTATTTTTATTGATGGATCTAGCTGTCCCTTATATGATAGTTATGAACCGATAAGAGCAGCATCTAGCTTGCTTCCTGGTTGATACACTCGTTGGTGAATATGAACGGATACTTGTGCTTGATCTTGTAGCCTTGCCAATGATGCAAAGGCTGAGGCATAGATTTAAAATAAGAACAGTATACTATGATGTGGCTTTTCTTCTCTGTGATGATTCTTGCATAGCACCTCTATGCAATACCGAGAGAAATCCATCTTCTCGCTCTCCTAGGTAAAAACCTAGTCGAAGGGTAATTTGATGGAATGATTTTTATTCCTTTTGTTTTCCCCGCAGGTTTGTATGCAACCTAAAGATAATATACCAGGATCTATTAATGACGAGTGATAAGCTTCTACTCGTCGCTTTACGTATCCCGATCTTGCTCTTGTAGCCTCCGGGATACCCTTGGCATGCTTGCTCCTACTACCTTCTTGATAGCTCCTAATGATTTATTTGTTGATCTTGGTTTCTAGTTGATATGCCTCGTATTCTCGCTAGAACCGATGATATTATGAGGTGGATTTGGCTAGATGAACTACTAATTGATTTGGCTGAAGTGTGTGTGCTCAAAAGTCTGTTGCTACTTGCATTTGGCAATGAAAAGAACAAAGGGTGCGAGCTCGGAGAGGTGTGTATGTGCTAGCAAGACTGCTAGTACTACTACTCGTACTATATATACTCGTCGGGCTGCTCGTTTGTGGTGTTGACAACACATGTGTTTGCATGTGTGTGTAAGTCTGCTTGTGTGAGTGCTCCGTTGGTCTGTGTGTGTGACAGCACGAGTGTGCATGTTGTGACCGTGCTTCGCTTAGAGATGACCTCATCTGATTGTACAAGTTCCCATGTTGATTTTCTTTTCCTCTAGTGCAAGGCATGGTTGAGCTGATGTTTATCCACCGTTGGCCTTTATTTGTTTGATACGATCAGATATGTAATACATATGGGCATTATCTATCATTTGTGGTTTGGTTATTCATTGATTAACTCTGGCTAATGATTCATCTTGACCTGATAATGCCAATGGTGAATCTTAAACTGAAAACATGTGGGCTTTAAGGAAACTAAGCTAGATTAGAGGGAACTTATTTGTTGAATTGCTGCCTGTCTAGGAGAAAAAAATGGATCATGCCATATTGCCTTAGTCCCCTGTTGCCTTCATGATCAGTGTTGCCTCTCCTGATCCAAGTGTCATCCAATTGTCCCTTAAATGATCCATTTGACCCTAATGTTGCCTAATAAAGTGTTTCTCCCTCTAATCGAAATTTGGGTATTAGGACAAGTTCCTAGTTCCCGTAAGGCTGGTTTCCAATATTTAGCATTGCCTCACCAAAGGTGAGGCAAACATTTTAACATTAACCACTTTTATTTCTTTTGTATTTGTTTTGTTTTCCTTTATTGCGGGGAAAGGAAGAATTAGAGGATTGAGAAGATGAAGGTTTAGTCTTAGGGTTTTCTTTTTATTCTATTGTAATTTTCTATTTCATTAACTTGTAAATTATTTAGTAATCCTATTTGTAATAAAGTTAACTCATTTGTTTATTTGGACTTATCAAATGTAGTTACTTGTACATATAATATTTATATACTTGTTTAAATTTCAAATTCCAATTCAATTTATTATTTGAATTATGTCTTTCATATTTGAATTTGAATTCAAACTATTTCCCTCGAAAACATAATAAATCAACAAAGGTCATGTCGAAATTTATCACACTTGTGTGGATGGCACACATCAATTCCATCGACACAAGAGAAACCTCGATCGCTTTGTGTTTTAGATGAACGCGCGAAAATCCCCCGGATTTTCTATGCATGAATGCAATGCACACTCTCGTGTTCTCTCTTTTTCTTGCCTCTAAACCTCGGGATATTACAGACCTCTCCCCTTAAACCGAACTTCGCCCCGAAGTTCGAACGCTCTCATGTTTCGAATGTTGAAATGTCTTGAACGAGATCACCATCCTTCAACTCCACGGTGATCACACTAGATATAGTGGAATATATCCCTTGCCCGGATCCTTCCCGGAGTCTTTCGATGTCCGGCACCGATACTGCCTTCTATTCTATGATTTCTTCCAACACTCTAAGCTTATAGGCTTACTATCCACAGATTCTTGGATTAAGACATCTTATGGTGTTAATGGACTTTACTAATGGTTGTGGTGACATCTTCCTATTTGGGTACTCAAAGCTTGGTTCTACCAACTGCGGTAATCCAGACTACGGTGTAATATGGCACTACGATTTACCAGCTGCGATACTCAAACCTTAATTTTAAAAGATTTATTTAAGGTAGAGTATTGTTTTCCCTTACTACCATAACGAAAGTAATGGTACTTGGTAAGGTATTACGATAGGCATGGTCCTGGTTGTTTAGTCCTACGAATGGATTTGACTCATTTAGTCCATCCAATCATGGCTTCTAGTTTTAAGCTAGTTATCTTCCTTTTGGTTTCTTTAGGTTCCATGAAAGGAATCTTTCTAATAATCATTAGTTTTGGTATAGTCAAACCCTTCGATCTTTTGTTTTCTTAGGCTTTGATTGTCCTCCGATATCTTCTTCCTCCAACTTCATTAGCTTAGACTTACTTGAGCTCTTTTACTTCTGAGTAATTAGTAATTACCCACTCAAGTGAGGGTCTAACCCTTACTTCCTCGAGATATGAACCTCGGCTTCTGGTCTGACAACCTCCTGAGAGTACTATTATATGGATACTTCCACCAATCTTATGAAAATAGGATCGGACTTCCTCTCGGCTCGTACCTTCTTCTTCGTCTTTATACTCCAAATCATATCTTAATACTTCTCCTTCAATCTTCCTCTCCCCTTGGAGTTTACTAATTATCTTCAAACTCCTTTTCTTCTAATCATTAAACTCCAAGGTTAAAAGATTAGTCTTGGTCTAGCTTATAGTTTGTACTTTTCTAGAGTCTTACGAAGAAAACTTTGTGGTGTATCCACACAATTGTGGATATCCATTATGAATCCTTCAATTAAATATTTACCAGCTACGGGATACCAGCTGTGGAATACCTCTTTCTTTTAGGGTAAAGAAATGTTCAGGCTGTGGCTATCTCGGTACCAACTGCAGACTACCTAGTACCTGTATGTGGCTTATTGGATACCAGCTGTGGCTATGTTATGGTTCTAGTCCACATCTACCTACCAGCTTGTGGCTACTTTCCTAGTTTTAGTTAAGATATACCTCACTTCACATACTTTCTCTTCATGATTATCCTATATCAGTTGCGGTCTTATTATGCCAGCTACGACTTCACTTGTCTATTTTGCTTCTTCCAGGGTTTGTTTTGCAAGAAACCACTTGTTGACACTATGAAAATAGTATTGTAAGTGACTTCGCTTGCATTCCCTTCTTTCATAGTGAATATGGCTCCACTTCTACTGCTCCATATTCACTATTTTTCTCACTTTCATGATACTTCCATGTTGAAGTACTCCTTGATTGAGGATAAAAAATGAGTTTTGATTGGTCCTTCCTTCAGATTGTTGTGGTTGCTTCCCACAATCTTACTTCCTTCTTCAAGTGAACCTTCATCTTGTCTTCAAATCTTCAGAATTCGTCACTTCCTTACACGAATACCTTTACCCTCTAGACCTATTACATCAAGTAAGAGCTTGAGATTGCAACATGCATTTGCATATCAAAGTCAAACTTCATGTATGGATCTAGTCAAGCAATGAAGATTCAATAAAATCCAAGAAAATCCAACTTTGTGCTTATAATACACATCCTTATATGCCTGAATATAACAGTTGGGTAAGACATCCCTAAACATCAGGATCAGATGTGTAGTATATAACACCACATAAGATAGGTTTAGGTTGTGATACTTAGCACAAATACGTGAATTTCTACTATTTGTCTCAACATTTGTCTTAATCACACATTTGCAATGAGACAATCTTGAAACAAAATGGCTTGGGATAGTTGAAGTTAACCTAGTTTTCTTTGGAAGTACTAACAAAGTAGTATACCATATATATGTGCTATTGAAAACTACTTCCTATAATACAATTATTTCTAATATGTCTACTCTAAACAAATGATTGTTTAGAATATACCACCTATACCTCTAGGATTTCTCTATGTGATATGCTCTAAATAAGCCCTCTTTAAATTAAGGACTATGATTCTAACATACTTGGTACAGCTTTCCAGGATTTTAAGGCCTAAGCTTTCGAACTATTCCCTAAATCCTTACTCCTTATCATTCTTTTGTTATCGTACTTATGATGTTCTACTCCATCATACCATGATTCTCAAGTGAATCATATATGATTACCAACTTTACCATGAAAAGTAGAGTTGTATAACTCTTATCACTCTTCCTTACCTCCTATGATTGACTCATTATAGACATATACTACCTTATATAACTTATCTCCCTTACTTAACATCAATCATTTGACATTTTTAATGACTCTTACTTAACTATAACTTGCATTGGTATACTTCTTCCAATAGGATATCTTCCTTGTGGTTGTATCCTCTCTTTGGACTACCATGTATTGTATACCAACTGTGGTCTACTACCACCCATTATCTTAAGCTCCAATGGTGTTCTATTTGTTTGGAATGAAGCAAGATAACTAACTAATTTTACTTAAGAAAGATAGATAAGAAAAATTGACTCAAGTGTGTCAGGATTATTCTCAAGTGAATACCCATCTCAAGTCAAAAGAATAGTTGGTTTAGCATAGTTGACTTAACTAAGATAGTTCCTATAGACACTACCAAACCTATAGGTCTCCTTTAAAGGGTTTTAATCCTAGGGTCAAAGCATTTGCTCTGATACCAACTTGTGATGACCCGAGCGTACCACCGCATGGTGTAGTACACAAGTCGTTGACATAACACAAGTGAAACACCGTTCCACCCATATTACATCTCTCGAGTGGTACAACGAAACATATGCGAGTCCAAGGTATGTCTATAGAAGTACACCCGAACTGTTTACATAAGATCAACACAACCTCCTACTTTACAGTGAGGTAAAACTTCAAATAAATCTCCAGAAGAACGACTCGTAATCTATATTATTGCTAACTCAAGTTCAAGAGCTACTTGGCTTGCTATAGAAATCTAGCTACTTAGGTGCTAGGATTAGGGAAAGGTTCCCTTCTATTACTAGTCTAGGTTTCCATTATAGCTGATGCGTAGTTGACTCCATTGACTTCTTTGATTGGATTCTTCATCTCGTTGCAGTTGACTCCTTTGTCTTCGAGTTCCACGGTAGTTTCTCCTTCGGTGCCTTGCTCTAAGAAGGGGGTTCAAACGAGATAGAATGAGTACGAGCGTACTCAGCAAGTTCATATTAGGAAATATGTGTATCATGCACTAGCTACAGACCATAGACCGGAAAGTCATAGGCCAATGCAAGTTTTCATAAACATTTCTTCAAAAGGTTTATTTTATTCAGAAAACTATGCCCGTCGATCTTCACAGAGTTGACCGAACTTCGTGGAGTTCCTTTCCCCGCCGCGTTCGCAGTTCCCTTCCCGAACAGGGAGTGACAGTCACAATTCCAGTATCCTCTGCAGAGGTGCGTTACTTTTCCCATAAGAGACCTTATCCTTGTTGCCAACCAGGCGATATCTTTCCCGTCCACACTTCCTTGGTGTGAGGCCAGGTGTAAGATCCAAGTCCACACCGCCTTCTCCGCGACCTCGCAGACCCACCCTTTTGTAAGTCCGTCCTCTCCTATATCTATGGGTAGACCGACCTGGGCCTTTGTTCTCACCTTTACCAATAAGGTAGACCGTTCCGAACAATTAATATGCCCTGTCCTATACACCATAGATAGACCGATCCGGACAACCCTTACAATCCTTCATAGACCAATAATAAGTCTACCCTCTCCTGTATCTAATGGTAGACCGTGCAGGACCACATGTCCCCACCTTTACCAAAGATAGACCGATCCGGGCAACCCTTATCACCGATCCGTTGGCATGCGAGAGGGAAAAGATACGGCTGACTTCCCAGAGCCATTATAGATCTTATGGTTAACGCGATATGTACGGCGCTAGAATCACTCGGACGGCATTGGTACTTAGTCCTAGATGAATAGTACCCGTGCAATGGAACCTCCACCAATCAACACATACCATGGTTCCATTGCCCACCACATAGTCATATTCATAATTGTAAAATAATACTTTGCTTTTCAATGCATGAGTGATAAGTATAGTACTTTGCATATAGTTTGATAAAAATAATCAAATGACATGAGCAAGCGATGAACTTGCCTTTCTTGACTCGCGAGATTATGCGGCAAAAGCTTCGATACGTGAGAAGTCCAAATGCTGAAATACCATCATCGTCCGGTAAGGACAATGTTTAAAGAACCGGCAATAATGCTATAATGCATAGTATGAAATGCAATCGTCCCGAGCGTAACCTAATCCCGATGATTTAGGATTGATGAGTTGTACGTGATTTCTTTAGGGTGTGTTGCACTTTTAGAATGGTTCTCAAACAAGGTTCTTATTAGGGTTTGGTTATATTAGCATCATAATCAAGTGATATAAGACATCATAACAAGTACACACATAAAGAATAGTGGTGGAACAATATGTAAAGAACAGTGGTAAATTTTAGGTTCTACAGGACATGGTTGATGATTATTTATATTATACTTCAAAAGAATAACTTTTGAAGAACATGTTAATTAAGAACTAGCAAGTATTTCAAATAAGAACTATGGTTTCTATGGTTTGATTAACCTTTGTACTTCAAAAGAATAACTTTTGAAGAACAGATTAAATAAGAAGATGAACTACGATACATAGGAGCTATGGTTTTCTAGGGTTTACTATTGGATTCATTTAGTTCACCAATAGGAACTAGTTGGGTTCTTTAAGTAGAATGGGTTTATATGTAGCGGTATTGATATGGTTATAATCATGGTTTCCCATATACATCATATCAAAGGATGGTTATTAAGATGGTTCTATGAATTAGCTATTAGGGTTTACTATGGTTTCACAATTGTTTCACTAAGTAATCTCTAATTGCTTCTAAACTAGATGGTTTATTATTTCTTTAATAGGGTTTAATTGGATAGGAGCATGTGATGTGAATTGTTACACAAGGTTGGTACTAGGGTTTATCTTATGGTTCTACTAGAGTTTGATGGTTGAGGTTGATTCTAATGGTATGGTATATAGAAATAGTGATCAATGATGCTAACATGTGGTCTCAAGCTAGGGTTTATATTTAGGTGGCACTAATTGGTTATATAAGGTTTATCAAAAATAAGAACAGGAAAAGATGATCTCATGTGGCTTGTACCTAGTTTTATTTTAGTGGATCATGAGTATGCACTCATTGGTTGTTTATTAAGGTCCTACATGTAAAGGTGAAGTGGATATAAACACATGGGCTAAACCCCTAGGGTTTTAGGATTGGAACTATTTTAGGATGATCACATAAAATGATGGGACCAAGATTCTTATTTATATTAGAATTAGGGTTTCTAAATTTTGATTTCATTATTAACATGATAATTGGTAGAGATTATTACTAATTTGAAGATAGAAGTAATAATGGATTTAACACTATATTATTTTCAAAAGACTTAAATATGATAAATACTATTAGGGTTTAGGGTTTTAATTAATATTTGAAGTATTGATCAATTAGAATTTTCATATGATTAAACATAGTCATCAAGAAATATTTATTGTTTTATATGGAATCTTATGGTGAAGTAATATTTAATATTTTCTTCATGTGAAGAATTGAAACAAGAATTAATCTACTTAGTTTTTAGGTTTTAATAGTTTAAGATTTAAAATTTGGTCTTCTAAAATTTTAGAGGAATTTCATATTGTTGTTCTTTTAAACTTTAAGTATTTGTTTTCTATTTTATTTATAGAGGTCATTTTATGATACTCAATCCTACTTATTGTTTTCTTTTTATTTTCTTAAATGTTTAAAAGATTTCCCTAAAAAAAATAACCAATAAAAAAATAAGGTAAAAAAAAAATAGACCAAGTGGTCTGTTGGGTCGGCCCAATTGATTTGGCCCAAACCAGGCACGGGTCGGTTGGGTCTAACCCAACCCGACCCCCACTCTCTACCTCAACCCCTCTCTCACTCAGGCACACGGGCACGACCCTCCCTCTCTTCTATCTCACGACCACCACGCCCTCCGCGGCGGCGCCGCTCGTCCCCGGCCGCTTCTGACCAACCCAAGCACCGGCATGATGGGGCTTTTGCTCTCCTCGACGAACGCTATCACCTCCCCTTGGTTGATTTGGCCGCTGTGGTCTCTCGCGGTCGGCCCGACTCCGAAACCCTAGCCCCGCCTTCTGTATGTCCGGCCATCGCCGGCCAAGTCTGGCGCCGCCACGCGCTTATAGAGCCCTCTCATGATTCTCGTCCTGCGGATCCCCTTCGTCTGGGCACCCCTCTTCTCATACGAGCTCACCCCGAGGAACCCTAGCTCGGGTCCCGATCCGAGCACGCCGGCACGGCCCCAGCTGCCATGCCCCGGCTGCTCATCCCTTCGACCTCGACTACTCCTTGATATCTTGCTCCACTTCGACTTCCCCGACCCGCAATATCGAGTTCGGCTCAATCATGCTATTCGGTGGTGTGTTGTGGTGCGGATGTACTCGGTGGAGATGGTGCGGTGCCTGGTGGTGCTGGACTACTACATCCCCGACGCCGGCGGGACGGCGTCGCCGACGCAACCCGGCGTCAACGGGCCGAGTGGTGCTTGTCGTTGTCCTTTCTGCAGCCTCGACCTCGACGCCGGCCGGATGGCGTCCGCGGCCGCAACCCCGGCGTCGATCGCTTCTACTCGCTGCAATTGCAACGTGAGCTAAACCCCTTCTTGACTCTTGCCTATGATCATGTGCTCGGTGGACTATACTCGTGTGATCTTGTGGCCTAGCTACTTGTATTATGTTGATTCGGATGGTGCTTGTTGCCACGATGCAATTGATCTCTTACTAGTGCTATTTATGGTGGTTTTTCTGCTGGCTATATATGATCTGATATATTATTGGATAATGTCCAGTATGGTACAACAAGTGAGTGTGTATGTGGTGCAAGGTGGATACTTGACCAGTTTACTTGACATGATTATTAGCTGGTTTTCTCTCATGGACTCGATTGCTTGTGGTGATGATTAAATGATGTATATATATGACCACTGGACGGTAATACTGTGGGAAATCACCAATTGAGCTTTGAGTTTCGGTATATGATCTAATTGCAAGGTAGCCATTAGAAATGATTTATTTGTAAGGTTGTATTTTTATTGATGGATCTAGCTGTCCCTTATATGATAGTTATGAACTGATAAGAGCAGATCTAGCTTGCTTCCTGGTTGATACACTGTTGGTGAATATGAACGGATACTTGTGCTTGATCTTGTAGCCTTGCCAATGATGCAAAGGCTGAGGCATAGATTTAAAATAAGAACAGATACTATGATGTGGCTTTTCTTCTCTGTGATGATTCTTGCATAGCACCTCTATGCAATACGAGAGAAATCCATCTCTCGCTCTCCTAGGTAAAAACCTAGTCGAAGGGTAATTTGATGGAATGATTTTTATTCCTTTTGTTTTCCCCGCAGGTTTGTATGCAACCTAAAGATAATATACCAGGATCTATTAATGACAGTGATAAGCTTCTACCTGCTGCTTTCTGTATCCTGATCTTGCTCTTGTAGCCTCTCGGGATACCCTTGGCATGCTTGCTCCTACTACCTTCTTGATAGCTCCTAATGATTTATTTGTTGATCTTGGTTTCTAGTTGATATGCCTGTATTCTGCTAGAACTGATGATATTATGAGGTGGATTTGGCTAGATGAACTACTAATTGATTTGGTTGAAGTGTGTGTGCTCAAAAGCTGTTGCTACTGCATTTGGCAATGAAAAGAACAAAGGGTGCGGGCTGGAGAGGTGTGTATGTGCTAGCAAGACTGCTAGTACTACTACTGTACTATATATACTGCTGGGCTGCTGTTTGTGGTGTTGACAACACATGTGTTTGCATGTGTGTGTAAGCTGCTTGTGTGAGTGCTCCTGTTGGCTGTGTGTGTGACAGCACACAGTGTGCATGTTGTGACTTGTCTTTGCTTAGAGATGACCTCATCCGATTGTACAAGTTCCCATGTTGATTTTCTTTTCCTCTAGTGCAAGGCATGGTTGAGCTGATGTTTATCCACTGTTGGCCTTTATTTGTTTGATACAGATCGGATATGTAATACATATGGGCATTATCTATCATTTGTGGTTTGGTTATTCATTGATTAACTCGGCTAATGATTCATCTTGACCTGATAATGCCAATGGTGAATCTTAAACTGAAAACATGTGGGCTTTAAGGAAACTAAGCTAGATTAGAGGGAACTTATTTGTTGAATTGCTGCCTGTCTAGGAGAAAAAAAATGGATCATGCCATATTGCCTTAGTCCCCTGTTGCCTTCATGATCAGTGTTGCCTCTCCCGATCCAAGTGTCATCCAATTGTCCCTTAAATGATCCATTTGACCCTAATGTTGCCTAATAAAGTGTTTCTCCCTCTAATCGAAATTTGGGTATTAGGACAAGTTCCTAGTTCCCAGTAGCTGGTTTCCAATATTTAGCATTGCCTCACCAAAGGTGAGGCAAACATTTTAACATTAACCACTTTTATTTCTTTTGTATTTGTTTTGTTTTCCTTTATTGCGGGGAAAGGAAGAATTAGAGGATTGAGAAGATGAAGGTTTAGTCTTAGGGTTTTCTTTTTATTCTATTGTAATTTTCTATTTCATTAACTTGTAAATTATTTAGTAATCCTATTTGTAATAAAGTTAACTCATTTGTTTATTTGGACTTATCAAATGTAGTTACTTGTACATATAATATTTATATACTTGTTTAAATTTCAAATTCCAATTCAATTTATTATTTGAATTATGTCTTTCATATTTGAATTTGAATTCAAACTATTTCCCTCGAAAACATAATAAATCAACAAAGGTCATGTCGAAATTTATCACACTTGTGTGGATGGCACACATCAATTCCATCGACACAAGAGAAACCTCGATCGCTTTGTGTTTTAGATGAACGCGCGAAAATCCCCCGGATTTTCTATGCATGAATGCAATGCACACTCTCGTGTTCTCTCTTTTTCTTGCCTCTAAACCTGGGATATTACACGACATGCGCACCTTCATCCCTCCCCCTCCTGGCGTCAAGGACTATCTCAACGAGGAGGAGGATGAAGCCGAAGAAGAGCTCTTGGACGACGCTGATGCCGGCGATGCTCCTCCGGAAGCCCCCGCTGCGTGATGATTCTCCGTGATATGTGTGCCTCGTCGTGTCCGTTTGTCCTGTTTACTGCGAAACAATGTTTGTTAAATTCTGCCCCGGAATGCCGGGGTCTATGATGTAAGACTTTAAATCTGCTTTTGGTTGCGGTACAACATTTTCTGCCGGTAAGTTATACCGGTAGCTAATTATCTTAAGTTTGCTTTAGCACATTTGCCTTTTGGTTCTGCTTTTATCCTGCACTGCAAAGATTTCCCAATTGTTTCCGCATCCAATTTGATGCATACTTGGTTCCTTTGCCTTGGCTCTGCCTGCCTTCTCTGGGCGTTCTTTGGCGTATGAGCACAAGGTTCTTTCACCAAACAAGCATCTTCTTGAACTTAGAAATAACTTTGAAATTTTGCAAAAAACCGGTTTAGTCGGGGTTAGTTAGATTTTCCGGATTGTTCTTTCCTGCTCTCCCTTTTCGCAGTTCATGAGCTTATCTCCTACCGGTTTATCTTGCTTGCCATGAAGCCGATTTGCGGACAGCAGCAGAGTCGAAGACTCCGGTAGGATTTAGCACACTACTAAACCGGAAAGAAAAAACGTTCAATAAGCAACCGGTGAACTGAAAAAAATAGACAAGTTACATGCAATCTTATTGGGGTAGTCCCCGAGATTCATTCAAGGTTCCGACATCTTTTATTCATAGCATATAAGGTACAAAAAGGAACTTCTTACACCACCACTTCAAGAGTAGAAAGGACGCAACGAGCTACGTTCCATGGACGCTTGCTCTCCTCTCCGGACTTGTCCGCTTTTCCTTCTTTCCACTCCTGTGCATCAATTAGATAGTATGCATCATTGTGAAGCACCTTGCTTACAATGAAGGGACCTTCCCAAGGTGGCAAGAGCTTATGCCGGCCTTCAGTGCGCTGCACTAGGCGAAGTACAAGATCTCCTTCCCGAAAAACTCTTGGATTAACTTTCCGGTCATGATAGCGTCTGAGGTTTTGCTGGTAAATGGTTGTTCTTGCCAAAGCTAGCTCTCTTGCTTCTTCTAGCAAGTCCACATCATTTTCTCTGGCCTCTTTGACCTCTTGCTCAGTATAGAGCTGTACTCTTGGTGAATCATGGATGATGTCGGTTGGTATGACCGCTTCTCGCTCCATAAACCATGAAGAACGGAGTGTATCCGGTAGACCGGTTTGGGGTTGTTCTTATACTCCACAGACCGATGGTATCTCATCAAGCCAACACCCCGGTGATTTTTCCACTGCGTCAATGAGTCTGGGTTTGATACCGGAGAGTACCAAAGCATTCATTCTTTCCACTTGGCCGTTGCCTTGTGGGTGTGCCACCGAGCACAAATCCAACCGGATGTTCTTATCCTCACGGAACCTTTTGAACTCACCTTGAGCAAAGTTGGTTCCATTGTCAGTAATAATGCTGTGCGGGTATCCATACCGCAAAATGACATCTTTTAAGAACTTCACTGCTGTGTGCCCATCACATTTTGCGACAGGTTTCACTTCCACCCACTTGGTGAATTTGTCTACCATAACCAAGATGTGGGTCATGCTGCTTCTTGCAGTCCTGAATGGGCCAACCATGTCAAGGCACCAAACGGCGAACGGCCATGTCAATGGTATTGTCTTTAAACCAGACGCTGGGGTATGATTTTGCTTGGCATACCTCTGGCACCCGTTGCATTTTCTTACCAAATCCTCAGCGTTCTCCAAAGCAGTGGGCCAGTAAAACCCATGCCGGAATACTTTTGCTACCGGCGCCCTTGATGAGGCATGGTGCCCACATTCTCCTTGGTGAATTTCCTCAAGCATTTCTCTCCCTTCTTCCGGTTCCACACATCTTTGAAGGACACCGGTGACGCTTCTCTTGTACACTTCACCATTGATGAACGTGTAAGCTTTGGACCTTCTTTGTATTCTCCTTGACTCATTTTCATCAGCCGGCAAGGTGCCGTTGACTAGGAATTCCTTAATAGGTTTAGCCCGGGACGGAGTCTCCCGAACCAGGAATACCGGCACGTCTATGTCCATGCTATCTACCAGCATCGTTTCTTCCGGTATGGGTGCGGCGGTCCCGAGCTTACCGGAGCAGTCCCGAATTTGCCGGAGCGGTCCCGGGTTTGCCGGAGCGAGTCCCCGGGTTCCCTTCATCGATATCCATGGGCACAATGTGTGACTCTGGTACAAAAATTGATTCCGACTCTGGACTTGGCTTGATTGATGGTACCCTCAGGTGTGCCAAGGCTATTCCGGGAGGAATTTCTTGTCGGGATGAGCCTATCTTGGACAAAGCATCCGCAGACTTCATTTTCTCGCACGCGGTACATGGTGAAATTCACAGCCTTCGAAGAAGCCGGCAATCTTTTGCACGTGAAACCGGTACGAGGCCATGTTGGCATCTTTTGCGTCCCAATCCCCAGAACACTGCTGCACCACAAGGTCTGAATCTCCATAGCAAATGATCCGGTGTGCACCGATTTCTTTTGCGACGTTAAGCCCATGGATTAAGGCTTCATACTCAGCGACATTGTTTGATGCCCTGAAATGCACTTGTAAAACATACCGGAGATGATCTCCCCTTGGTGAGGTTAGCACTACACCGGCACCTAAGCCCTCCTTGAGTTTGGATCCATCAAAGTGCATCTTCCAGTATTCCAGTCTCTGATCCGGGGGCTTGTACTCGCATTTCCGCCCAATCAACCAAAAAATCAGCTAAAGCTTGCGATTTGATGGCGTCTCTCCTTTCGTACACCGGAACATATGGTGATATCTGTATTGCCCATTTAGCAATCCTGCCGCTGGCGTCCTTGTTGCACATGATATCGGAGATGGGTGCCTCACTTACCACCTTCATAGGATGTTCCTCGAAGTAATGCTTGAGTTTTGTGGCGGCCATAAACACGCCATAGGTCATTTTCTGGAAGTGCGGGTAGTTTTGCTTTGAGAGGGAGAGCACCTCGCTCAGGTAGTATACCGGCCTCTGGACGGTTTTTCCTTCCTCTTCTCTTTCCACTACCACAACAACACTCACGACCCGGTTGGTTGCTGCTATGTATAACAACATCGGCTCTCTTTCCAACGGCGAAGCCAAAATTGGTGCGGTAGCTAGCATCGTTTTCAGCTCCTTGAATGCTGCGTCTGCCTGAGGGGTCCAGACGAACTTATCGGATTTTCTCATTAAGGCATACAACGGCAAGGCCTTTTCTCCTAACCTGCTTATGAACCGGCTTAGCGATGCTAAGCTTCCGGTAAACTTTTGTATGTCCTTCAGATCCTGCGGTACCGTCATTCTCTCAATTGCCCGGATCTTTACCGGATTGACCTCAATGCCTCGGCTTGAGACGAGGAAACCCAGCAGCTTGCCGGCAGGGACACCGAAAGTGCATTTTGCCGGATTGAGTTTCATCCGGAACCTTCTTAGGTTATCAAACGTTTGCCGGATATCATCGATTAGGGTATCTTTTATCTTAGTTTTTACCACGATGTCATCCACATACACCTGCACATTCTTTCCGATTTGATCAAACAAGCATTTTTGCATACATCGCTGGTACGTTGCACCAGCGTTGCGCAAACCAAAAGGCATAGTGATATAGCAGTAAGCCCCGTGCGGGGTAATGAACGCAGTTTTTATTTGATCTTCCTTTTTCAAGGGGATTTGGTGGAAACCGGAGTGCGCATCCAGGAACGACAACAACTCACACCCGGCAGGTGGAATCAATCACTTGATCGATCCGCGGTAAAGGAAAAGGGTCTCTCGGGCAAGCCTTGTTGAGGTTGGTGTAGTCGATGCACATGCGCCACACCTTCGGAGCCTTTGCCTCCAAGTTCTCATCTTTCTTCTTTTCAACCATCACCGGATTGGCCAGCCACTCTGTGTGCGTGACCTCCACAATGAATTTGGCAACAAGCAGTTTGGTTACCTCTTCTCCTATGATCTTTCTTCTATCTTCAGCAAACCGGCGCAAGGGTTGTCGCACCCGCTTGGCATCTTTCCGAACGTTCAAGGAGTGCTCAGCCAGCTCCCTCGGAACACCTACCAAATCTTCAGTTGACCAGGCAAAGATATTCCGATTCTCACGGAGGAAGCTGACGAGCGCGCTTTCCTATGCTTGATCGAGGCCGGCACCGATACGAACGGTGCGCTCAGGGAAAGCCGGGTCCAGCACGATGTCCTTTCTTTCCTTTGTTGGTTTGAACGCCGGAGCGCTCAGACTTGCACTCATTGCCGCTAAGCTCAACCGCGAGGATCGAGCCGGCGCAACTCGCGGTTTGCATCCTTCTTTTTTCCTCCGCGATCACCGGCGATTCCGCTAGGTTCGATCCGGCGGACGCCGTTTCCGGCGAGATCTTGTAGTTTCCCACCACAGGTCGGAGGTCCACGAGGTGCCGGCATCTTCATCTTGAGATACGCCGTGTGGGTCGAGGCCATGAAGGCCGCCGGCGCCGGTCTCCCCAAAGAAAGCATGGTACGGACTATCTAAGTCCACCACCTCAAACTCCGGGTTTTCAACCCGGCAATTGTCACGTCCTCCAAACGACACATCCACCCGGACTTTTCCAACCGGTGCACGAGACAAACCCGGAACGATTCCATGGAAAGTCGTGTGCGTTGGCTGAAGCATGTTTTCTCGTTATGCCCGGGGTATGCATGGTGTGCTTGTACATGATGTTGATGCTGCTGCCATTGTCTATCAGCACCTTGCTGAACTTCACTCGAGTTTGCGGCCCTTTCATGATTGGGTCCACAACAAGAGCATATCCACCCGGATTCGGCATGATCTTAGGGTGATCCTTAGATGACCAGGTAATTTCCTCGATTGGACCACATCATGTACTTGGGAACCGCCGGCATCACGACGATTGACCTCCATGGAGCGGCGGTGTACACTTTGCCTCGTCTCGTTGGCTCGGTGACAAAGACAACACAAGCACAAATGTGGGTCTTCGTAAACATTCCGGCCTAAAGGTGCCGGTGGAGGTGGTTGGTTATCATCTTGTTCCACCCGGTTAACTTGCTGGTACTGCTGCCGGTTTGGCGGCACCGGTAAGGCGTTTGCCCCGGTAAGTGGGGGTGGCGGCGGTAGCTGTTGCTGCCGCGGCATGTCCGGTGGTGGCATCATTGCATTGCCTCCTCGCCCTTGGGCATCTTTTACCGCCCCCTTTTCCATCAAGTACTTGGTCCAGGTACAATCCTTCGTCAGATGGTTTGACGGGTGTGCCGGATTCGGTGTGTGCCACCGGCATGGTTTGGTCCATGGCGGCTTCCATGGTGTATTTTGCGGGTTCTTGCCGCTTTCTTTTCGGACCCGGGGTTTCTTTTCCACCCATCGTTTCTTTGGACCCGCCCATGGCTGCGATCCGGTTCTTTGCCTCCGGCTGCCGCCGGCATCGAGTTTTCTCGTACAGCGAGCAACTTGCTGCGAGCCATACCTTCGATCCGGGAAATCTTCCCTCCTCTTGTTGTTCCGGTTGTCCCGGTGTTGCTCTTGGCGTAGCTGTTCCGGTTCAGGTTGCATCTGCCAGGCTGCGTTGGGTCTCCCAACGCATAGTTATCCGCCACACGTATCATCTCTCGCCAACGTTGTCGGCATGTTCCGCTGCAGCTTTTGCCACAACGGCGAACCTCTTTTGCACCCACTGCTAAACCAAGCAATGGCTCATGTGCCTCGATTACCCCTTCACAAGAGTTCCTTGTGGTGTTCCACCGGGCCAGATAATTCCGGTCTGTTTCGTTCGGGCGCTGCACACACAGAGCAAGTTGTTGCGGCCTGTTTGGCCTTTGATAGGTGCTGCTGAAATTGCTCACAAAAGCCTCCTCAAAATCCAGCCAGCCGTTTATGCTTCCTGCCGGCAAATTGTTTAGCCAGATTCTTGCCGGTCCAACCAAAAACGATGGTATGATCCTCATGGCCCAACGCCGGTTTCCTCCTCCTGCTACGGTTCCTCCACCGCCTGCGACGTATACCGCGGTCACGTAATCCGCAAGCCAATCTTCCGGCTTCGTAGTGCCATCGTACGTTTTTGTGTCATGGGGCAACGTAAAGTTGCGAACTGGTGGTTTTTCTCTCATGATTCTTGGGCCAAAGCACTTTGGACCTGGAGGACCTTCCTCCTCGATCATTTCTGACAAGTATACTCTATCCAGACGGTGCCTCGCATCCCGTTCCGGTAAGTATCTCTCTCCCAAGCGTTCCCCCAACGGGTTCCGGTATGCTGCCGGTCTTGTAGAATCAGCTTCATCATAACGTTCTGGTGCCGCGGCCCTTGCCTGCCGGTACCTTGGTGGAGGCATCTCCTCCTCATCATCATCATACGCTGCCCTTGCAGCCGGATAGTTTTGCCCGGTTTCATGTCTACCGGCATGATTGTTTCCGGCATAGCCTTCCTTGGCGTAGCCTCGTTACGCCCCTTGGCTTTTTCTACCGGCATCGTGTTGCCCGGCTTTTTGTTTACCGGCAAGGACTCGGATCATACACGGTCATCCGCCGTGCGTTTACTTCTTTTTCTTTTCTTCCGTCCGGATGGGGGACGAGGCCTGCCCATGGGACTTGCTTCCGGCATTCTTTGTTGAACGCGCGGATTTCGAGGCTATAGCCTTGTTCGAGCTTAGCCGACCTGCTCGGCGTTCGTCTGCTCTACGATATCTAGCAGCTCTCCGACACGCTCTTGCTGTTTTGCCGAGCCTCTCCGGTAAGCGAGTCACACGGATCTACGACAGCCTTAGCAGCTTTTATGGTTTTATCCGGGCTACTCGTACTTAGGTTTCTCCACAATGCTAACGGATGCGAGAGGTACTCTTGCCGGTAAGAACTTCCTTACGCAAATCCTGATCTAGATTGCGAGCCTTAAGCCGGTTTTCCGGTATCCTAGCAGCATGAGCGCTAACGTAAGCAAAGCCATGGGCAGCGTTATACTCACGTACGGTTAGGTTCAGCTCGCGCTGCGCCTTGACGACGTCTTTGCCGCTCTCGAGTATCCTCGGGCGCTGCGCCTCCGGCTCCGCCCGAGCCGCTGCCGGGTCGATGTTCCGCGCGATGGGGGTCGCCGGCGCGTTCATCGCCGCTTGGAGAGGCGTTGCCGGTGGTGCGGAAGATGCTCCCGGCGCGCTCGCGTCGCGCTCCGGGCGGTGGCTTAGCCGCACGGGTCGAAACCGCGCGACCAGCACCTTCGGCCGCAACCTCCTTTCCCGCACCAGCCACACCGGTCATCATTACCTCGACGCTGCCGGCGGCGCGACCAGCACGAGCCATCTTGGCGGGTCCGGTGCCACCGAGCACCGGCGAGAGGCGCCGGCGCACGGGGACGGTGCCGAAGTAGACGCGGTGGCTGCCAAACTCGATGATGCGGCCGTTCTTGGGGAAGATGCCGCCGTTGGCGAAGCAGCCCGCGTTGTCGTTGATGAAGTCGATGGAGTAGAAGCTCCGGACGAGCGCGGACACCTGTCCGCTCGCCGGCGAACTCGAGGAGGCCCGCCCGAATGTGTATTCCAAGCATGCGCCACTTCATGCCCCACGGTGGGCGCCAACCGTCGTCGTGGTGAACGAGCGGATGCCATAGGATGGCTTAAGTTGGGGCCGAATGGACGTATGAGGATTCGGGGGAGGGTTTGCGATTAGATGGGAAGGACTTCCGGATGCTTTCCTCAAGAACACAACCAAAGGCCGGTACACAAGAAGAGAGACAAGAGGAAGAACTCTTTACTAGATCGCTAGCTTCATTGATCTCAACATGGTTACAAGTTCTTGTTCACTGATCTCTCTGTGGTCTCGCGCCTGTAGGAGGCAGTACCCCCTCTCCTTATATAGGGGAGAGGGTGGCTTACACTGGAAGAAACCCTAATGGCATCTTTGACTAGACAAACTACTTTACAAAGCTACTTTAATCATAGATGACACCGGAGTCCTCTTTAATCAGGGCGCCGACGTCCTCCGGCTTCTTTGACCGTCATCCGTCTCTTTATCGTCAGCCCTTCGTCTAAAGTTACTTTGCTTAGCTCATCTTTGTCTTCTAGCTCCGGAGAGAATCTTTGACCAGTTCTCGCCGACAGGCTCTCCTTTCCGGTATCTTCTTTATCGGGTTCCGGCATACCCCCTTGGGGATACCGGCCTAGCTTTGCTTTCCCAAATTCCTACCAGGCTTCCGGTAAGAACATTAAACCGGTATCTCGATGGCTCAAACCATCCGGTTTGGCATGACTTTGGCATACCGGGGGTTATCCCCCCAACAGGACAGGATAATTATTTTCTTGCCCAGACAATCTATGCTACATGTCAAAAAAGAAAGACAATCTATGCTTCTTGTCAACATGTCCCAACACCGAGGGAATTGCTAGTCCATCAGCGCTAATCATATGTACTGTTAACTTTTTTTTTAGCATCATATATACTGTTAACTATGTGCCATCTATGGAAGAGTTGGTACCCTGACCTAGCTAAGTTACAATACCAAAATTTGCCATCGACAGACGTTAATCAAGCAAGTCACGTGTCCGCTAAACGGATTTGATTTTAAGCGAGGGTACAAAGTTAACTGAAACTTGTAGACTATCCGTTGCAAGATAAGTAAAATAATAGATTATATTGGAGGAGTACATGCTGCAGCTGATCACACACCTAATTAATCCGCTCCATGCTCATGGTAATCGGCTCAATCTCCTGAGTAGATTGAGGAGGCGCAGGTCAGCAGAGGGAAGTTCCTGCGATTCATACAACGTACAGGTGATCACCGATGTAATCTGCTCCTTGCTCATGATGATCTGCTCATTGTCGTAAGACATATTTGGCGATGGATTCTTCCATGCTTGCTTTGTTGGACCCTATTAATAATTTCAGGAACTCATTTTAGATTAGTATAATGCGTAATTATAATAAGCCAACTTTAAGATCATGAATCTGACCTGATACCTGAGCCACCACAAATATTAGAATGTCAGCATGGAAACTTCACGGTGCATGTCCTTGGAGATGGTAATTCATCAGCTAGTGTGATCCCATCTAAGGATGATGTTATAATTTTTTTACCAGGCTACATGCAGACTTAAGTACCTAAGCTATGCGCTGGTGGTACTGGTACCTTGCTCGGTCTGGAAAATCTACAGCTCTTGCTTCGAACTCTGCTGCTTCCACTCAGGCCTACATGGTGCAATTACTGATTAATTTTGAAAGACAAAAGAAATCATTAAAAGCAAGAGAAGTGATCGGGATTAAGAGCTCACCATTGGTGAAGGAACCTGCAGCCATGCAGCTAGCATCGAATCACCAGGACGACGTTGTAGAAGTGATCGGGCAATGATTGTTTACTTGCAGAGCCACAACGAATCTTTGGGTGCAGATCGAGCCTCGGGGAGGAAGACTTAGGACGTCTACATGAGGTGCCGGCGGCGCGGACGACAAACACACCGCAGCCAATACAATCCATGAATCGTGAGCAACGGCTCCATGATAAGATCCTGCAAGATCTCATCCATGACAAAAATATATGTGTATACATCTAGATCTGGTGCAGTTGTAAACGTACAAAAACGATCTACCATACCAAAAAGATCCATCGTTGAAGACGGCCAGCCCTGCACCCAGCGTCGAATCATCAAGACGATGCTGTAGAAGTGATCGGCAAAGATTGTTTACTTGGAGCGCCACAGCTAATCCTTGTGGGCAGCTCAAGCCTCGGGAGGAAGACTTAGGGGGTGTTTGGTGTGGCTTTTTTTGGCTTTTGGCTTTGGCAAAAGCCACCAAAAGCACCTAAATATGTGCTTTTTTTGGCTTTTGGATTTTGGAAGCCAAAAACAAAGATCCTATTCTTTTGGCTTCCAAAATCTGAAAGTCAAAAAAAGCACCTATTTAGGTGCTTTTGGTGGCTTTTGCCAAAGCCAAAAGCCAAAAAAAGCCACACCAAACACCCCCTTAGGACGACCCCACGTGCAGTGCCGGCAGCGCCGACAAACACGCCGCAGCCAATACAATCCATGAATCGTGAGCAATGGCTCCAGGATCCATGATATAATCCTGCAAGATCTCATCCATAACAAAACATGCGTATATACATGTGGATCTGGTGCAGTTGCAAACAAACGAAACGATATGATCTACCATACCAAAAAGATCCATCATTGAAGACGGCAACCAATCAATTAATGGGTGGAAGAGTTCGGATTGGCAAATTAATCCAGGATTTGATAGGTGCATGCTTTACCTGCTCGGCAAAGACGACTTGATCCTTGAGACGGCGGCCACGCTGTGAAGAAAAAGGAAAATAACAGAACGGTAATGGATACATGATACATGATACGCTATTCTTGTTATAATGGCATTGGTGGGTAATTTTCAACTTAAGTCTAATCTAATGGTTATAAATTTTCACTCAACCAAATAGATGGTCAGATGTTTCTAATTATTGTGAGAATTTCTAGCAATTTCTCTTTTTTCTGGTTAGCCCGTAATATACTTTTAATATATAATAGACAAGGTGACTTTGATATGGAATCTGCCAACATTGGTCTTACATATGTCAAATCTGGATGACCTAAAGCCACCCAAAATCCAACCACTCCTGCCAACAAAAGGAATCCACCTCCAATCAAACTTATTTACGTGATCAAATTTTCTGAAGAAACTAGGTGAGTAATCTTTCTTTATTGTCTCATGCAAACCAATGAAATCTATCTCTTGATTTCTAAGCAGATCTAACAAGAAAACACCCATACCTTTCTTGCCAACACCCCTGCAGTTTAGTGTTGCACCTATCATAGATATTTTTTGAATTTTGTTTTCTTCTTATGGTTCCAGTCACAATGCCACACAAAGAGTGGTCACTGGAGACTTTCACCGAGGCAGCACTAGATTTTGGTAGTGCTCCTCCAGAGGCAACACCTGATTTTGCTGGTGTTCCTCTCAGACTCTTTTTTTCTGCTGATTTTCTCCTCTTTTTTGTTCTCCTGGATATCACAGGTGTATAATCTTCCATATCATCTTCCATGCTGTCACTGAAACCCAATAGCAAGATATGATTGGGTTCATTGTCTGTTTCAGTTTCATCTCTTCCCTGCACTTTCTTGATAGCATGTCTAGCAATCTCTAGATCTTTAATATAATTTACTTTTTCAAGGGAAAAGGAATCATGACTAATACTCATTTCAAGAGCTCTAGCAGTAAAATCATAGCTCATGAGTTCATACGTACCCGACGGCGCTGTTGCGGTGTTACTCGCTTCTTGGACTATGTTTTTCCTTCCCGAGGGCAAAGGGTGTGTTTCCTGTTGTATTGTGATCCAAATTCATATACTAAAGGGAGGCTAACTTCTGACGAGCGGAGCGAGGCCCGTCGCCGGAGGCTTGGGTTCATCAGATTATAAGATAACCCACGGCGTTTGTAAACACCTCCCGATATAGTGAAGTTTTGCTGGCTGGCGCCCGTGGTTTTTCCCCCTTCTGTGTTGGAAGGGGTTTTCCACGTTAAATATTGTGTCCCCTGCGTGTGTTCTTGTTTCGTTCTTCGTTATTTGCTTGTCGCTTTTATAACAAGTGGTATCAGAGCCCGTGTTTCAATCTAGGGTTTTGCGACATGTCTTTCTTGAAGTTCGATCTACCGCAGCTGGATTACACCTCGAGATTTTCTCTGTGGCAAGTGAAGATGAGGGCGATACTTACCCAATCTTCTGATTTGGATGAAGCTCTTGATGGTTTTGGCAAGAAAGATGCCAAGACCTGGACCGACGATGAAAAGAGGAAAGACCGTAAGGCTTTTTCATTAATTCAGCTTCATCTATCCAACAATATCTTGCAGGAAGTGCTGGCTGAGAAATCCGCAGCAGTAGCTGTGGTTGAAACTGGAATCGATCCGCATGTCCAAAGATCTAACCGAGTAAGATGCACGTGAAGATGAAGTTGTTCTCGCACAAGCTGCAAGAAGGTGCGTCAATGATGAATCACCTATCGATCTTTAAAGAGATCGTTTCGATTTGCTATCCATGGAGGTAAAATATGATGATGAGGATCTAGATCTTATACTCGTTAGTCTCGTTGCCTAATTCTTTTGCGAATTTTCGAGACACCTTGTTATACGATCGTGATGAACTAACCCTTGCCGAAGTTTATGAGGCCCTCCAACGAGAGGGAAAAGATGAAATCTATGGTGCAGGCGAGAGGGTTCGTCATCTAAGGCGAAGCATTGCAGGTCCGAGGCGGGACCGAGAACGGAAACAACAACTACAACAACTACAATAGAGATAAGAGCAAGACCGACGGAGGTCGCTCAAAGTCCAAGGGACGAGATGGTAAGTTCCGCAAGTATCGTAAGAAAACTAGTCACAATATTGATGATTGCTGGAAGTTGCGGAACAAAGAGAAAAGAAACGGTACTTACCAACCGAAAAACAAATCCGAGGGTGGTGGTAAGGCTGCTCGTTGTTTCCAGTGATAATTCTGATGGCGATTGCCTAGTTGTTTTTGCTGGTTGTGTTTCGGTAATGATGAGTGGATCCTTGATTACGCATGTTCGTTTCATATTTGCCGTAACAAAGACCGGTTCGGTTCTTATGCGTTTGTGCAGAGTGGAGATGTTGTGCGTATGGGAGATAACAACCCACGTGAGATCGTGGGCATTGGTTCCGTTCAGATCAAGATGCATGATGGCATGACACGCACTCTGACAGATGTGAGACACATACCTGGCATGGCCAGAAATATGATCTCTCTCAGTACCCTTGATGTTGGCGGATACAAACACTCCGGTTCTCGCGGAGTTCTGAAGGTATCAAAAGGTTCTCTCGTTCATATGATTGGTGATATGAATTCTGCAAAATTATATGTTCTTAGAGGTAGCACTTTGTCTGGTATTGCTGCTGTTGTTATTCTTGATGAACCTGGTTAAACTAATCTGTGGCATATGCGTCTTGGGCATATGAGTGAACATGGCATGGCAGAATTGCACAGGAGAGACCTGCTAGATGGCTGCAATTTGAGTAAGTTTGAGTTCTGTGAGCACTGCATTTTTGGTAAGCATAAAAGAGTTAAATTCAATGCTTTCGTTCATACCACCAAAGGGATTTTAGATTATGTGCATGCTGATGTGTGGGGACCTTCCCGCAAGACTTCTCTTGGTGGTGCAAATTACATGCTTACTATCATAGATGATTACTCCGTGAAAAGTGTGGCCTTTCTTTCTGAAACATAAATCTAATGTGTTTGATGCTTTTAGAAAGTGGAAAGTTATGGTAGAGAAGCAAACAAAAAAGAAAGTTAAATTGCTTCGTACTGACAATGGCATGGAGTTTTGTTCTACTGTTTTCAATGATTATTGCAGCGACGAAGGCATTGTCAGGCACCACACCATCCCATATACTCCTCGGCAGAATGGTGTGGCGGAGAGGATGAATAGAACCATCATCTCCAAGGCTCGCTGCATGTTGTCCAATGCTCGGTATGCATAGACGTTTCTTGGCTGAAGCGACCTCCACCGCTCTGTTACTTGATAAACAGGTCACCTTGTATTCCGCTTGATAAGAAAACTCCTATTGAGGTATGGTCTGGTTCACCTGCCGATTATTCACAGTTGAGAGTTTTCGGTTGCCATCGCTTATGCTCATGTTGATAATGGAAAGCTAGAGCCTAGGGCTGTTAAGTGTGTGTTTCTTGGTTATGGTTCAGGAGTTAAGACATACAAGTTATGGAATCCTGAAACTAAGAAAGTTTTACATAGCAGGAATGTAGTCTTTAATGAGGCTGTAATGTTTTATAAAAGTTCATCTACAGATGTTACTGATGCTGTTGATTTTTCTGATAGTTCTGATGATGAGCAACAGAGGATTAGCGTGCAGGTGGAGCACGTGGAGGAGAAAGAAAATGATGTTGCTGAAAATGATAACACTGTTGCTCAGCACTCACCACCTGTTTTGCAGCAAACAAATAGTTCCATTGCTGCTGATAGACCGAGGCGTAACAAAGGTCCACGTCCTCGTTTAATTGAAGAATGTAATCTTGTTCATCATGCTTTGAGTTGTGCTGAACAGGTGGAGCATGATACTGAACCTGCTACATACACTGAGGCCGTTGCATCCGTTGACCGCGTGAAGTGGATTTCTGCTATGCAAGAGGAGATGCAATCGCTTGACAAGAATGGCACATGGGATGTTGTGCCCTTGCCTAAACAAAAGAAGGCTGTCCGTTGTAAGTGGATATTTAAAAGAAAGGAAGGTTTGTCTCCTAATGAGCCTCCAAGGTTTAAGGCAAGGTTAGTAGCAAAAGGTTTCAGCCAAATTCCAGGTATTGATTATAATGATGTATTCTCTCCGGTTGTGAAGCATAGTTCCATTCGTGCATTCTTTGGTATTGTGGCTATGCATGATCTTGAGCTTGAGCGAGTTAGATGTGAAGACCGCTTTCGCATGGAGAGCTTGAGGAGGAGATATACATGGACCAACCTAAAGGTTTTGTTGTGCCTGGAAAGGAGGATCTTGTTTGCAAGTTGAAGAGATCCCTTTATGGTTTGAAACAGTCTCCAAGACAGTGGTACAAAAGGTTTGATTCATTTATGCTTGCACATGAGTTTAAGAGATCTAAGTATGATAGTTGTGTTTATATCAAGTTTGTTAATGGATCACCAATATACTTGTTGTTATATGTTGATGATATGTTGATTGCTGCCAAGAGCAAGAAAGAGATCACTACTTTAAAGTCACGAGTTAAGTAGTGAGTTTGAGATGAAGGATCTTGGTGCTGCTAAGAAAATACTAGGTATGGAAATTACAAGAGACAGAAAATCTAGTGTGTTATTTCATAGTCAGCAAAATTACATTCAGAAAGTTCTTCATCGTTTTAATATGCATGATGCAAAGTCTGTTAGTACACCAATTGCTTCTCACTTCAAATTGTCAGCATTGCAATGTTCTAGTACTGATGAAGATATTGAGTACATGTCTCGAGTTCCATATTCTAGTGCTGTTGGTTCCTTGATGTATGCCATGGTTTGTTCTCGTCCTGATTTATCATATGCTATGAGTTTGGTCAGTCGATACCTGGTTGATCCTGGTAAAGAACATTGGAAAGCTGTTCGGTGGATTTTCGGGTACCTTCGTGGCACATCCAAAGCTTGCTTGAAGTTTGGCAAGACCGGTGAGGGACTCGTAGGCTATGTGGATTCAGATTTTGCTGCCGATTTGGATAAGAGAAGATCCCTCACAGGGTTATGTGTTCACTCGTTGGTGGATGTGCTTGTGAGTTGGAAGGCAACGTTACAAGCTGTTGTTACCCAATCTACAACCGAAGCGTAATATATAGCAATTAATGAAGCTTGCAGAGAGTCCGTTTGGTTGAAAGGTTTGTATGCTGAGCTTTGTGGAGATGATTCTTGCATTAACTTGTTTTCTGACAGTCAAAGTGCAATATACCTTACTAAAGATCAAATGTTCCATGAGAGGACAAAGCACATTGATATCAACTACCATTATGTGCGCGACATTGTTGCTCAAGGTAAACTGAAGGTATAAAAGATAAGTACTGATGGTAATCCTGTTGATATGATGATAAAGCCAGTTCCTGTTTCCAAGTTTGAGTTTTGCTCGAGCTTGTTGGTATAACTGTTTAGCCCAAGTAGTTGTTTGGCGCTAGCAAGTGTTTTCTTTGTTGTTCAGGAGATTGTTGAAGTTTATGCTACAAGATGGAATTTGTCTCAAGGTGGAGTTTGTTGTATTGTGATCCAAATTCATATACTAAAGGGAGGCTAACTTCTGACGAGCGGAGCGAGGCCCGTCGCCGGTACGGATCGTTGGCACCGCATATATATACATCTTGTAAGCCGCCGGCTAGGGTTCATCAGATTATAAGATAACCCACGGCGTTTGTAAACACCTCCCGATATAGTGAAGTTTTGCTGACTGGCGCCCGTGGTTTTTTCCCCTTCTGTGTTGGAAGGGGTTTTCCACGTTAAATTTTGTGTCCCCTGCGTGTGCTTGTCGCTTTTATAACATTTCCACTAAATGAGTAAATGACCGAAGGCACCTCTCATTTATGGTCAACTCGATCGTGTTACAAGCCTGTGGTTATTGTATAGCGGCTGCATACTTGTAGTACTGTCATGGTCACCTTGTAAGGTACACAGCTTAATCAGCTGGCCTTTTAACACAGAATAGTCAAACAGTCCAAAGATCGATCAGTTTCTCACGAGCTCATCCGCGCCAAAGCTGGAGGCGCCACGGTGCCGGCACGGGAAGAAAACGACCCCTTCAGGCAGGCCTCGTCGGAGTGGTCGGAGACGATGGCGTAGCCGCTGCTTGTCACGTCCCGGGAGTAGCACCCGTCGGTCGCCTCGTACCCGTAGCTCTGCCTCGTGCCCCACGACACCCCGACCGCGTCACCTTCGTCGTCCACGTCGATGTTCACGGCGCACTCCTGCGCGTTGCCCAGCGACCGGGACCAGAACGCTGCGCGGCCGGCGGCGACCCTGTCCTCAGCGAAACCGAGCCTCACGTCCCTCGCCACCGTGTACGAGCCGTTGAAGGATTCGTTCACCACGCCCACGAAGATGTCGAGTCGGAAGCTCTGCTGCGCCTCCTGCGAGTACGCCACGCCGGCGCGGTCGACGACGTGCACGCCGGAGTACGCCTCGGTCGTCTGGTTCACCACCTGCTGGCTGTCCCCCCAGACCTCGTTCGTGTTCTCGTACCCGAGCCTCTGCGTCCACGTCGCGGTGATCTTGCCGTAGGACGACGTCTGCACCCACCCTGTGGCGGAGATGCGCCGGAACGCGGTCGTGTAGTAGAACTCGTCCCCGGGGCCGTCGGGCCGGAACGCGATGCTCGTGTCGAGCGGCGGCGCCTCGTAGCTGGTGAGGCCCGCCGTCGTCGGCGCGCCCCTGGGGTCCAGCCACAGGTGGAGGTTCGCGTCGACGAACCACACGTCCTGGGCGTTGGTCACTGACACGTCAAACTCGTGCGCCTTGCCGTCCAGTAATTTGCTCAAGAATGGCGTGACCTCGATGTCGTAGGACGGGAGACTGAACGACCCGATCCCGGTGATCGGGCGCCAGAGGAGTGGGTTAATGCCTCCTGTGTAGATGACCGGGAACGGCCACACGGCGCCGACGAGGTCCCCGTCGATGCTGACAGTGACCTCCCGGAATGGGCCGTGGCCGTCGGCCGTGTTGGTGTACCAGAACTCGTCGTCGGCGTGGTACGACACGTACACCTCGAGAACGGCACGGTAGGCATTGATCGGCACGGCGAGGCTCGCGGACCCGACGTCCTGGCCGTTCTGGATCTGGAACCATAAGCCGTCGTTCAACGGGAGGCTTTGCGAGATAGGAACGATGACGTCGGCGGGGCCCAGCCCTGGCTGCGGAGGTTGCGGCGGGTGGCGGAAGTAGAGGTGGAGCGTGAGGTTTGCGTGGTACACGCCGGTGTACTGCTCGTTGACAACGTTGCCGAGGTAGACAGCGAGGGTGGAGGGGCTGCGCGCGGCGAGTAGGGACGCGTACTTGGTGACATCCTTGGACACGGACCAGACGATGCCGTTGGCCCGCGGCTCGGCGGTGCAACCGCGGAGGAGCTCGGCGCCGCCGAGCCAGACGCCGAAGATGCGGTCGTACTGAACGCCCCGGCAGGCAGCTCGCCACTCGAGAACGGCAAGGGAGATCAATGACGCGTGGCCGCCCGCTGCGGCGAGGCACGGCGGCGGGGAGTAGGCTGCCGTGACAGGGGGCTTGGTGTAGGTGTAAGCGAAGGAATGCGAGAGAAGCACCGTGGAGCATGGGCCGAAGCTGCCCGGCGGTGGCCGGTGTGGCCGGTCCACCTCGAAGAAGGTGGTGGGTTGATCAGGCGGAGGCGGCGCGCGCGCCTCGATCGCGGCTACTTCCGATGCCGAGAGACGGAGCTTGTGAGGTGAAGCGAGAACGACTGGATAGGAAGTGATGGCGAGCAGGAGGAAGAGGAAAACGTGCACGAAGGACTCGGCCATGATCGATCGAGAGGCTGGAGGAGGCAGTGTGCTTGTGCATGGCGCGCTTCGTGGAGAATTTAAACAGGTTATGAGTGGCGGGAGAGTGTGCTCTACTGCTCTCGTGCATTGAAAATATTTTTTTTGTAAAGAGTACAAGTGAAGTAGAGCATAATTTTTGAGGGACCATGCGGCAAGGTTTGGATTGCAAGCTTAAGTACAGCGACAGTTAGCCTGATGGATGCAGGGCCAAATGAGGATAATTAAATGACCTAATTAAGTAAGTTTGGATTGTAAGTTTAACTTACTAGATTAGTAGATGATTAGATGCATATATCTACCACGAACTTGTACAGCAAGCGCCCCCAGGCCCCCCACCAGCTTTGGTAAATCGAAGTTACCTAATTCCACTTAACTATGCTCTACTACTTCTACAGCTGGATAACAAAATGTGTGCACGTCTAATTTGATTTGATTAGTACTGGAATACAGTGATAATTATACTGTAATTATCAGCCAGGTACAATACTGATTGGAAGGAGCTAGGTTGATGTCAGATTACAACCCTAATGAAAATTAACCTACATGATTATATTGTGTGTTTAATTATGGTACATGACTCACACATGTGGGACAGAAATAAAATAAACAAACAATATCCAATTATACAATTAAAGATGGATTATATTGTGGTTGCTAATCTTATATGGACTTTGTTTGGAACACAAGTTTAAAAAACTTGGAAGCTTATCTCGCATAGACTCTGGAATTAGCAGTATAAGTAGGTCCCACCCTCTAGCCTCAATTGCATTGTGAGCGGCACCACCGATATGTAGAGAAATAGAGGATAGACCTAAGAGCAAGATCCTTCTCACCAGACTATAAGAAAATCCACATCAGCCAAATACTAGCTGAAAGTGAGAGAAAGGGGGGAGAGTGTGGGACGGGCGCTCCAGCTGTCGCCGACTACTGCACAAGAAACCAGAGAGGTACAACATGCATGCAGCCTAGTGCATGGTGCTAAGTTGCGGAATGCATTGAGTGCATGGTCCCATCTGTCTTGCATGCAAGTTAGCAATTCAAAAAATAGATGGTTAAATATTTTGTAAAACCAACCTTGTAGCCAGTCTATTATATAATACAAGTGCCTACTCTATGCTAGCTCTAAGTGACATGGCATGATTCATATAGCCAGCAGTCGGCTATGTTATTGATCTTGCTCTAAACCTAAGCTTTCCTACATCAGCCCTATTCACTTCCAACTTGGCGAGGCTATAAGTAAATGATGGTGGACGAAAGGGTTGGTGCAAGGTTGAATGAATGATTTATGTTGTCCATGATTTCTCCAATGAAAGGTCTCTAAAAATAAGATCATACATAGGTCCTTTGATTGATGGGTTTAGTGCCTAATAGTAAAGGTGTAGAGGAGATCTCTACCTTTTGACTTGAATTGTGTAACCACAGTCGAGTTTAATGCCTTAATAACATTGTAATGTACTCCTCTTTCCTAAATTACGATGTATATTAGTTTTAGTCAAAATAAACTTTACAAAATCAAACTTGGCGAGACGTGATTTGATTTCAAAGCAGTGCTTTGTAGCCCAAGTTTCTGCCACACACTAGTTGCAAGTTCTTGGAGTGCAAGTTATTGTGGTGTATTGTCTCCAAAGTTGGGCACAAGTCATACCGTGCGAGTCTGAGCCACGAAAGCTAAAGAAATAACAATAAAAAATACACGAGCTGCTGCTTCTCAGTTTGTGTGCGCGTGCGTGCCAAATATAATCAAAAAATAATTGTACGTACACTTTAAAACTGCGTCTAAATAAATTTATTTTCTGTACAATTATTTTGAAACGGAGGGAGGTACTCCCTCCATCTCAGTTTACTAGTTCTCACCGTATTCCTAGGTCGCCAATTTGACCTAAATAATTTAAATTATATAATGCAAAAAATATATCATCAGAAAATGAGAGTGGATTTTGTACACCCACGCATGGGTGTGGGTGTTTTCGTCACCGTTCATTGTGCTTTAAGATTCGGATAAAAAGATTCGGATATAACATCTAAACTTTCTAATAATATAATTTTTTATAACATATAACTAATACTAAGAGCATCTCCAGTCGCTTCCCCCAAACCGTCCCCCAAACCGCGCCGGATCGAGCGTTTGGGGGACGTGTTTTGTTCGTGCCGCGTTTGGGGGACGTCGCTCCCAGCCCGCGTCCCCAAACGTCGCCCCCAATCAGAAATTCAAATAGATGCATTCAAAAGAGATCGTTCCCGCCGGTTCGTCGCGATCGAGTAGCGGCGATCGATCAAAGTACTTGGGCGCGCGATCATATTACGGACCGGTGGTGCATGCAAATTAGAAGAAGGGGTTGGTCGACGGCGTCGTGTCCCGAGTCGACGCAGGCTCGTCGAGCACGACGACCTCGTCGCGATCCGCCCTGTTCTCGTGCATGGTGCGTCTGCTCCGCCGCCGACGCGGAGGCCGACGCAGGTGTAGCGATAGAAGACGCGTCGGCCCTCGCTCTTGCCGCGCCGCTGCCGCCGCCGATGCCGATGCCGCTGCCGGGGCCGCCGCGTCCGCCGCCGCCATTTTGGCTTCGATGTCGTCGAGGATCCGGCCTTTGAAGAAGTTGTGCGCCGCTCGCGTCCGGGGAGACATTCCCTCTGTCGACGTTCTCGGCGGGGACATGTCGTCCTCGCGTTTCTTGAGCTCCGGCTTCTCCTCTTGCCTCTTGAGCGAGCTCCGCCCACCTTTCGTCGGCCTTCTTGTCGCGGGAGATAAAGGTCGAGGAGACGTCGGCGAGGCATTTCGTGATCGACGCTCGCGTCTTCTCGGACGACGCAGCGTCGGCCAAGGCGGTCTTGGCAGCCTTGTTGCCGTAGGACGCCTCGCCGACGTTGCCGGCGGCGCGTCCCGGATCAATGGCGTCCTTCCCCTTGGACGGCGACAAGCGCGTCGGCCGCCATTTCTCGTTCCCTTTGAGCTTGCCATAGCAATGCATCGGCGCGAAAGACTTGTGACCTTCCGAGTACTTGGCGTACAATTCCATGGCCCGATCAAACTAACCAAAGGAAGCGAGTCATTTCATCGAACACAATGTGGGCGCTACGGATTATGGAAGAAACAAGTCGTACCGGTTTGCCGACGTCGGCGCCGCTGTCGCCTCTGGTCTCTAAGTCGTGATGGTACCCATGGAAGGAGTTCACCGACGCCCTGGATGATGGCCCATCGCGTCGACATTGCCTTCGGCTCCTCTTCATTGTCACTTTCCGGTAGTCGCTGTTGATGAGCTTGCGCTCATCGAACTCGGCCTTGATCCTCGCCCAATACTTCCCGCCTTTTTGGTTGGCGCCGATGATGGAGTCATGGCTCACCATCGCCCACGAGTCGCACAGACATTGATCTTCCAGAGGCGTCCACTTCGGGCCTCGTGTGCCCGACGCCTTCTTCTTCTTCTTCTTCGTCCTCACGCCGTCCGCGTCTACCTCCACGAGATCATCGTCACCGGCACCCTCGTCGTCCTCTTCCTCGCCGCCCTCTTCGTCCTCATCGTCGTCCTCCTCGTCGTCCTCCACCCCGTCCTCTTCCTCGTGGTCCTCCTCCTCAACCCCGTCGTCCTCCTCGAGACCGGCGCCGTCGTATTCGAGCGGACCCCCGCGGCCGGTGAAAGGGCCGCCGTCCGGACCGGGTCCCGGCTCGCGTTGCTCGTACGCCGGGGAGTAGAGGTTGTTGGGGTTGAAGCCGCCGTGCGGCAGCGCATCCCGGTAGTGCGGCGACAAGTTAGGCGTCACGCACCCGGGAGTGGCGGAGGGGCCGTCGTTGTAGAAGGCGGCTTGCGACGAGAGAAGACTCCCGGAACGTACACCGGCACGTTCGTACTATATGGGCTCGCGTTGGTGGCGGCGATACACCCGGCGATTATGTGCGCTGGTCGCGGCGCGCCGCGAGCCTTCTTCTCCGGCCTCCGCCGCCCTCCGTCCTTTCCGCTCCGCCGTCGATAGCTTCCGGCGCAGGCAATCTTGCTGCCATTCATCTTCGGTCATTCCTTCGAGCTTCTTCTTCGCAGCCGGCGCCTTCCGCGGCTTCGCGAACGGCGCTTTCGCCCCTATCGTCGCATTGCCCGGCGGCTTCTTGGCCGCTTTCTTCGCCATCTTTTTGGGGGCTGTCGGCGGCGCCATGGAATGGGGAGAGGGTAGCGGCGGCGGGTGCACGGCGGGAGGGAGAAAGAAATCGGCGGGATAGGAGAAATGAATCGGCGGCAGGATATGTTTTGGGAGGCCTCGTGCGCGGCGGTATAGGCGCGATTTGGCGGGAGCGGCGGGATTTGGCGGGAGTGTGAGACGAATTTTCCCCGTGCCGGCCGACGGGTCGGGCCCGCGTCGGTTGGCCTCACTTTCGTTGTGTCCGGCGTCCCCGGAGCGTCCCACGTGGGACGGGGATGGGCTCGGGCGCCGGACACCGTATCGGGGCGCGCCGGACAAAAATGGGCTTTGGGGGACGCGGCTGGAACGCTTTTTTTGTCCGGCGCGCCCCAAATCGCTTTGGGGGACGGTTTGGGGGACGCGACTGGAGATGCTCTAACTTGATTAAATTTGTGACCTAGGGGTACGCGGATGCCTAATAAACTGGGAGGAGTACCTGATTTTTCCTTCAAATACTACTGCTCACGAAAGGTAGTAAAAGGTTTGCGTTTTGGAATTCCGATATCAATGTGCCATGATATCCTGTGACCCAAAACTCTGCATGTATCACTAATGACAACCAGTCCACCGGCTCTTGGCCTTGGGCCTTGACACTGGTGCCTGGTGGGATCAAGGGCTGGATGCTGGGCAAGATTGGCGCCTTGGTATGCTTTGCATCTTGTTGGATCATTTGAGAATATATCTGATTTTGACGGGGCGCCTATTTTTTTCTCACACAGTGAAGCTTACAAGTTGACCCAGGAGCACGGCCCGTGCGGCACTTGGGTGGGCCAACACATCCATGCTTACCGACGCCGCACTGTGCTTTCAGCCACGGCAATTCCTATTCATCACCCGCGGGTGATGGTTACCAACCATCGCCCGCGTGGTTTCACCCGCGGGAAGTTTTTGGGCCGCGACCCATTAACATGCAGGAAGCCTGTAGGTCTGGGTTTTTCCGATTTTCGTCGAGTTTTTCTTGTTTTTCTTCGGTTTTGGTTTTCTTTCGGGTTTTTTTTCAATTTTTCTATTTTTTAACAAATTTTAAAGTGGAGAAAAATTTAAAGTTAAGCAAATTTCAAAGTAAGTAAAATTTTTATCTTAGCAAATTTCAAATCTGAGCAAATTTCGAATCTGAGCAATTTTGAAATCTAAGCAAATTTCGAATCTAGGTAGATTTGAAATCTAAGCAAATTTTCAAATCTGGAAAATTTGAAATAACCGAACTAATGGGCCAGGCCCATTAAGGATTTCCCCTTAGCGATGGTTATAAACCATCACTAAGCACCTTAGTGATGGTTTATAACCATCGCTAAGGGGAAATTGTTAATGGGCCTGGCCCATTAGTTCAGTTATATAAAAAAATTCTAGATTCAAAAATTTGCTTAGATTTCAAATTTTGCCCATATTCGAAATTTGCTTAGATTTAAAAATTGCCCAGATTCAAAATTTGCTCAGATTTAAAATTTGCTAAGATTAAAAATTTACTTACTTTGAAATTTGCTTAACTTTAAATTTTACTCCACTTTAAAATTTGTTAAAAAAAGAAAAAAATCGACGAAAACCAAAAAAAAGAACGAAGCCTACAGGCTCCCTGCATGTTAATGGGCCGCGGCCCAAACACTTCCGCGGGTCAAACCACTCGCGGGTGATGAATAGGAAAAGCCGGGGTGATGGTTAGGGGCTCCCTTTAGCCGCTCGCTCGCATGTTGGGTCGAGCAGCGGGAGAAAGTTCGGCCTAGTTCGATGGTTTTGACCGTTTGAGAGTGAGCTAGGGGCTTGATACGGCCTCTGGGGGATAGCTTCCTGGGCCTGGCCTTTCAGGACCGTGCTGATTGCCCTGTCACTCTGTCAGCCGTTCCATTGACTTCCGATGTTTCCTTGCAACTTGACTAGTCGACTGTGCTGTGTCAAAAGTCAAAACTCAAAAGCCATGGATTATTTTACCAACTCGGATAACAGAGCATCTTCCACATTTTACAGTACAGTAGTCATTACAGAGCAGCCATTCAGTCGAGACCAATCTGCACCGGTCCATGAGATCTGCGAACGGCAGTACGTACGACGAGCTCGTACGCGCGGCCACATGGAAACGGTACGGTACGTTTTCCTCTAGCCCCACCATGGAATTGGATCTACGCACGTAGACGGAGAACCTGTATGGCTGTACCTGTACCGTCGGCTTCCGCTGGCCGCGCGCCGCTGCTGCAGGGCAGGAGCAGGACCGGGCGCGCACTGCACCGCCCATGTGTCGGCCGGCCGTCCTCCACGGCCTGTTCCTCCTTGGTTTCTTCAGCCGGAAGCATCAACCTCCGTCCTCCGATCTTCCTCTGTCTCAACTGGCAGTCGCTACGGCCGTTGTTGTTGCTTCAGCGAAACCAACTCGATCGGATCTGAAGCAAGAACAAGTACTTGTCCGACTCGACTAGTAGCCGTCGGCGGCACGTACGAGTGCACGGAGGCCTCATGTTGCGCGCCCAGCTTCCTCGGTGGCAGGTACTGTTGGCCTGTTGGCCTGTCAAGCATTGTTCGCGGCGCCACCGAGATCAGTACCCTCCACCTTGCGATCGAGCAGGATCAGCAGTTCAGCACCTCCAAAGATGGCCGGTCCTTTCCTGGTAGGTACACTGGCTGGCTAGCTAGTCCGTCCGCGTCACCGCACTGCCTCAGCCCCAGTGGGAGTGTCACTGTGTCAGCGCGTGACCATTTGTTGGTGCCGTCTCCGGCTCACGCTTCAACGTCAACTTGACATCACTGCCTCCAGCACCGACCAGTCCACCGAATCTCCATAAGGGCATCTCCAGCGGCGCGACGCATTTCGGACATTTGAAATGTCCGTTTGCGTCGGCCCGCGGAAGCGTTGTGGCCCAGGACGACCGTTTGCGTCGGGGTAGCTCCAGCGGTGCGGACGCATATTTTATCCGGGGACAGCGTCAAGGTCGCTAATGGCGTTTTACGTCCGTCGAGGCTACCGCCGGCGGTCGCTTGTTCCCGCGTGACGACGATCGTTCCCGCGCGCGCCCAATACATTCGCAAGTTTCGCCGGCGTTTCGCGCGCGGGAAACGCCTCGCGCGCCAACGCCGTTTCCCGCCCGGCCGTGGCTATATACGGTGGACACCGCCGGTGCGATGGGCACACCTCACACTACCATCCATCCATGGCGGACCACATGAGTTGGGAGCAAGTTGTTGACATTTGCCGCCCGGCTCCACCCGGAGGAGGAGGAGGACGAGGTAGGCTGCCGCCGGCGTTGAGGCCCGGCGGACTGGACTCGGAGGTCGCGGAGGCGGAGGCGGAGGTCGCGGAGGCGGAGGCGGCGGAGCGCGCGGAAGGGCGCCTCGCGGCGACCGGGCGGAGCTCGCCAACGCCATGGCCGAGCTCGCCGACGCCGGGGCCGAGCTCGCGGAGGCACGGGCGGCCCTCGCGGCCCTCCGGCCGACGCCGTCATCCACGACATCGCGGACGACGACCCCCGTGCCCGGGCGCTTCGAGTGCGCCGGTGACCGGCGGGTTCGCTCGCGTCCTTCGAGTCCCCGGAAGGGGACGCCCGGCGCCGCCGAGCTTTGGTGGCGGAGGAGGAAGCCGCCGCCTATGCGACGGCCATGGCTAGGGGGTTAATGTGCTCCGACCTGGACTCGCTCCAGCGTAGGGGCCGTTCTCCCGCGCGGGTCGAGCAGGAGAACCGGGAGCTGGAGGTCGCCATCACCGCCAGGGACGAAGCTGTGGCGGCGGCTAGGGACAGGGCCCGCTTCGTCGCTGACGTGGCGGCGATCCAGGCGGCGGTCCAGGCGGAGGAGGACACGGCGGCGGCGGAGGAGGACACGGCGGCGGTCCAGGCGGCGGCAGAGGAGGAGGCCCGGGCGACGGCGGAGGCGGCGGCTACGAAGGTGGCCTTTGCGACGGTGACGGCCCTGTGGCAGGACGAGATGTCCGTTCGCCGCCGTGCGCGGCGCGCGGAGTGCAAGAAGCGCTCCGCTTCGACGACGGCGCCGGCCCATCCGGCGGCCAGTAGTAGGGCGCGCGACTGCGAGTAACCGAGGCCGGTGTAGGCCGCGCGACGGTGAGTAGGTACGGCCGTTGTAGTTTTAGGTTAACTCGACTAACCATCTATGTAAAGATGGTCCTTTTGGCCAATCAATAGTAATGAAAAAATATTTTGCTTATCTAGTCACTGCCGACCGGGCCCGGATGTACCCAACGCGGACATTTTCCGCGACCGCCGAAGCGTCCGCGGAGACGCAAACCCGGCGCATATTTGGGCCGAGGTTTGCGTCTCCGCTGAGCGGGCCGATCACTTTGCGTCGCCCCGCTGGAGCAGAGCCCAGACGCATTTCCGGTCACGGCGGACGAAAACGGTCGCTCAGCGACCATTTGCGTCGCGCCGCTGGAGATGCCCTGAACCCATAAAATTTCTGTACAATCCATATGTAAGAGCATCTCCACTCGTTTGGCCTCCCACGCCGAAATCCAGGGTTAATTTCGTCCGGATTGGACGAAAAAATGGCGTGGGGAGGGCCAGTTTCCCAGCTGCGATCCCAGGCGTAGCCGTTGATTTAATTTTGAAAAACGTAAACTTGACGAAATACGGCAAAAACGACTGAATTTAGACTAACTTTAATGATATTTACTATATAGAGGACGAAGTTCATACATAGAGGCCGAATTCGACTATATTTCGAATTCGGCTAGGGGAATACAACTCTAAATTTTAAAACACGGTGCTCTACATGCCCAAATGGCGGTAGAACACCGTGTAGTCGTCGCCGTCGCCGCCATCATCGTCGGAACCGTCGTCGTCAAACTGCGGCGGCGCGGCCTGGCTACTGCCCTGACCCGCGTCTCCCCACCGGCCACTGGTGCGAGGCGGGGACGGCGATGGCTTGTACCAGTCGTCGTCGGAGGCTTCGAGGTCGATGACGGGGACGGCGACGCCGGATGGAGGAGTCGCAGGCCGGCGGTAGCGAGCGACGTCCTCGAGGAGCCTCGCCTGCCGCTCCGCCTCGTCCTTCTCCCACTGCTCCCTCGACCAGGCGCAGGCCTGGTCGAGTGGCATGGAGTTCTCGGCGGGGACGAGGTCCTGGAGGGACCTCGCGATGACGGCCTCGAGGATGGCGGCGTCCTCGGCGCTTTCGGCCTCCTCCACCTTCACCTTCGCTGGCTTGCGCTTCCGCTCGCCGGAGGTGTCGGGTTCGCGCTTGGGGCGGCGCCGTTCTTGTGTCCTCGATGGCTCGCGGATGACGATCCCGCGCGCGCGGTTGCTCGGCGAGGAAGACGCCTCCTTTTTCACCGGCGCCAAGGATGGCGCCGACCTGGAGATCGACCTCGCCGTCGAACCGGACGACGAGGAACTGGCAGCCATGCGCCGTGGCTGCCAGCTTCCCCTGCGGCGGCTGGCCGATGCCCTCGACAGTGGGGGCATCGTCAGAATGGGGAAGTTGCCGCCCTCGATGTACTCGGGGACGGCCTCGAGCGTCCGACCCGGCACGCTCCACCACCGCTTGCGTCCGGCGGCGTTGTTGCACGGAGGCGGAGGAGGCGGGCCGTCGTAGGAGGCGAGCTCCTGCTCCCACCGGCGAAGGAAGAAGGAGTTCCACGCCGTCAGGTTGTCGGGGTGGTAGCGCGGCAAGGCGCGCGGTCCTGGTCCGACAGCGTTAGTCGGACCTCCTCGATGGCGGCTTCGAGGTAGCGTCCCTGCGGTGGCGGCGGGATTGGCACGCCGCCCGCACTAAGCCGCCACCCGCCGCCGGGAGGCCTCGTGTCCGGTGGGCAGGGGTACCCCGCCTGGTGGAGGAGGTGCCCCTCCCACGCGTGGAGCGACCGGCGAGGGAAGCCGTTGTTGGCCGCGCCGTCTTCGTCGTTGTAGGCCATGGATCTCGTCGAGGTCGAGGGAAGGAAGAGGAAGAGGAAGAGGAAGACTGGTGCGACGCGTCGCGGCGAGCGGGGTATTTAGGCGAGGCAGGAGCCGGCGATTTATTGCCGCGTGGATGCTACGCGTCCGCGGCGAGCTGACCGGCGGTAGCCTTTACTCTGCGTGGAAGACGATGCGTCTGTCGCTGACCGGCCGGGTCCATCTCTCGCGCGGAAGCCGAAGCAGAAGCGCGGGAGAAAAATCTCGGTGTTTCGCGCGCTTTCGCTTCGTCCGGAGTCCCCGAGCGCGCCTCGGGGGACCGGGGATGGCGTGGGCTCGCCGGATGTATTTTTGCCCAAATCCGGAGGAAAACGAGGAATCGGGGGCGCGACTGGGCCGAAATTCGCCGTCCGGATGACAGCGCTCGGGGGTCAAGTCGGGGAGACGAGTGGGGATGCTCTAAGACCCGAGAGCATCAGCATTCACAAGGCTAAAACTTAGGGCATCTTCAACAGGTGACATATTTTAGATGCTTAAATTTTCCACGCGCATATGTTTGCGTCGCCTCGCGGAAGTTAAAATGGTCATTTTATCCGCGTGCCAGTTTGTGCTGGGGTGACTCCAGCGAGCGGACGCATTTGGACCACATACATAAATTTGGATGTAAAAACAGCAAAATAAACAGGTTCAAAGTAGTCTCAATTATTACATCCAAGTTTTTGAAAAGTCTATATGAAAATAAGGTGATATTGAGCACTACACAATGTCTTCATGGCCAAACAATACCCATTGATACTCAATCAGATCCGTCTGTAGGCATTTGGATATGTTCTCGTCAGTAAATTCAATATTCAATGCAAATACTGTGCCCCATGGATTGGCGCAACCAGCTCACCTTGGAAATCTCATTGATGCTCATTGCGGCCATCAAGACGCTCGTTCTCAACGATCATGTTGTGCATGATCCCGCAACATGTCATCACCTCATGCATGGTCTTCAGCGACCATGTTCTTGCCGGGTGACGAACATGCAATTGCCCACCGAGTTTGGAGCACAACAAATCATCGCTCTACATCTTTCTTGCAAGTCTCTTCCATCTTGGCAAACCTCCTCATTTTTTCTATATTTAGATTATGGACAGTCTTCACCAATGTGGTATGACTTGTCATATTCATTTCCATTGATCTTGTAGCTCACCTGAGGAGCTTTGCCTTGCATAAGCCTGTTGAAAACCGGTGATCAGTGCAAATTGATGTCATTGTTGAAACCGGCCATGCCAAAGAATGAGTGCCAAATTTATAAATCTTGAGATATCACTGCTTCAAGAACGATAGTACATCCTTTCGCATGGCCGTTGTACTGACCCTGCCATCCAAATGGACAGTCCTTCCATTCCCAATGCATGCAATCTATGCTCCCAATCATGCCTGGGAACCCTCTAGACTCGCTGATAGACAACAGCCGTCTTGTATCCTCAAATGTCGGTTCCCTACATAATATTCTCCGAACATGGCAATCACGGCTCGGCAAAACCAGTGCATGGACTCAAGGCAGGTGGTCTCACCCATTCGAAGATACTCATCAAATATATCAGCAGCCATTCCGTACGATAGCATGTGAATAGCTGGAGAACATTTTTGGTAGGAAGTGAAGCCTAGCGCACCGGTTGCATTGGGCCTGCATTGGAAGTACGGGTCGTAGTCTCTGACGCCTCGTAGAATGACCATGAATAGGTCCCTTGACATCTTGTACAGCCGCCTGAACATTTTTTCTGTGAACACTGGAGCGGTGCGGTCGAAGTAGTTCTTGTGGAGCCGGAGGTGCCCTTCCACTCTATTGCGCGACATCTTTTTTGAGTGGCCATTCATAGAGCCTCGGTGCATCCTCATCTGGCTGGCATTGTGCTGGATGGAGGCCGCAGCATAAGCCATGTTCTGCGTCTATCGGACTCGTCGTCGAAAGAGGAGTTAATGACTCAACGCGGAACTTGTCGAGCATATTTTACATGTCCATCTCCGTGGGTAGCAACTGCGGATCAATGATCGCCCAAAAAATGAGTAAGGGTCTGTTTGTTTGGGCTGCAGCTGTTGAAAAGCAGCAGTGAAAAAGCAGCTGTGGAAAAGCAGCTATAGGAAGCAGCTGGTGGAATCTTAGATTTGATGTTTGGTAAGGATGCTTTTGATGGCTGTAGCTGTTGGTTTTAGATTTGAAATGTCTGAAATGCCCTTAAACCATTTTGCGCATAGTTTAATTCAAAATAAACCATTTTAAACCACTTTGCGCATAGTTTAATTCAAATTAAACCTTTTTAAACCATTTTACGCATAGTTTAATTCAAAATAAACCATTTTATATGAAACATAAAACATGACATATATTCAAAGATAATAATTATTACTTACAAAAAAGAATTACAGAAAAGGATTATATAAAAGAATTATAGAAAAGAATTACAGAAAAGGATAACAGAAAAGGATAAAAGAAATATGACATCATCCTGACATCACCATAGCCATTGCTCCCAGGTCGAGCACCGATCCGGCGAAGGAGGGCATGAGGGGACGCGGGACTGGTCGCGTTCGACGCGGTCGAGCGCGGCGAACCAGATGGAGGTGGCGTCGCTGCCAAATGGTCGCCGGCAGCGACGCCATGGACGCCGACAGCGGCAGCCGGAGTAGGTCCTCGTCGAGAGGGAGCTCCGAGACGCGCGGCTCGACGGGGATGGCTTCGGCAGTACCAGGTGGGCGCCTCGGAGCTCCAGGAACCGAAGGCGAAGACCGAAACGCGTCGACGGAGGAGATCGAGCGGAGGAGGCGCATGGCCGGAGGTGAAGAAGACGAAGACCGTGTGATCGATTCCTTCCAGGATTCGAACGAGACCGACGAGGCGGAGCTCAAGGACCTCTGAACGGAGCACGGGGAGGCGTGGAACGGCGGCGTTCGTCGGCGGCCGAAGGCTAGGGTTTCAGAGTTTGGGGAACAGAGGAAGGAAGAGCTCGCGGGAGTGAGGGAGAGGGTGCGAGGCTGTTATCACCGGAATTTGACCAAGTCAGAGGTGGGCCGCGATCGAAGATGGATGTGAAGAAATATATGGAGAATTATATGAATCGGCCTGTTGGGCTTAATTGCCCGTGTATCTGTAACATATTAGATCTGTTTTAGTTTAGAGATAGAATCTTAGTCGTGCACGGTTTAGTGCATGCCCACATTAGAAAGTCCGTTGGACTATAAATATGTATCTAGGGTTTATGGAATAAACAACAACTCACGTTCAACCCCAAAACAAACCAATCTCGGCGCATCGCCAACTCCTTCGTCTCGAGGGTTTCTATCGGGTAAGCGACATGTCGCCTAGATCGCATCTTGCGATCTAGGCAGCACAAGCCTCACGTTGTTCATGCGTTGCTCGTATCGAAGCGTTTTTGATGGCGAGCAACGTAGTTATCATTAGATGTGTTAGGGTTAGCATTGTTCTTCGTTTAAGCATGCTTACGTAGTGCAACCCTTGCATATCTAGCCGCCCTCACGCCTATCTCGGGTGTGGGGGCGGCACCCCGCTGATCATTATCTAGTAGATCCGATCCGTTACGATTGCTCCTTGTTCTACAAGGATTAGTTTAATATCCGCAATAGTTAGGCCTTACAAAGGGGGGAGGATCCGATGGCACGTAGGGTGGCGTTCGCAAGTCCTAAACGGGATGTTCCTAGGATCAACTTCATGTTGGTTTTTGGCCTTGTTTAGGATCGGCTTACGAGCACCGTGCGTGGCCGCAAGGCCCAACCTGGAGTAGGATGATCCGATTATGCGGTGAAAACCCTAAATCGTCGTAGATCTCATTAGCTTTATCTTGATCAAGCAGGACCACCAAGTATTCGTGCACCCCGTACGGATCATGGGTGGATCGGCTCTTTGAGCCGATTCACGGAGATAACCCGAGAGCCGATCGAGGCTCGTATTTAACGTTTACATGTATGCCCTGCAGGAAACTAAGCGAGGCAACCTCATCACCTTCCCGACCGGGTATAGGTCGGGTGGCACGCCCTTGCACTTCGCAACGCCGCGTGTGACCGAGAGAGCATTGCGGGCCGTTGCTCGGAGGGGTCTCGGCCAGCCGCGGCTCTAGGCTCTTCCCGGCTCTACGGTGTTGACAAGGCCGGCCGCCCGCCGGTGGGTTTTGGCGGTCAACACATTCGCGGCACGCCGGTGGGACATATCGTCTACATCAACCACATCGCCATCTACATCCGAGATGGCGGACGGCACGCCGGTCACCTACGGGGATCTGCCTCGACGACCTCAAGAAGAAATACAACGAGATCAAGGCTACCCTCGAAGCCGACCTCATCGGCTCTTTTCGAGAGAACCCGTTCGGTGGCATCGGATGGAAGGGGTTCTCACCGTAAGGTGCACTCGATGGGATAGACCTCTCTACCCCGTCGGAGGAACGCACCGAGGGTCCGCGGCAGGAGATCAACTACACGGTGGCTCACTCGCTACACCGCCACTCTGAGAACTTGGTCAACGTGCTGGAGCGTGTCGCTCTGCGCGTGATCCAGGAGATCATGAGCCACCAGTACTCGCCGTCAGGACCAGCTCTTGGGACTCATCAAGGAGAGTTGCCATTCCAGTCCTGTCCACCGCTGCCGTTTGCGTTGGCAGCAACGGCTGATGCACCAAACAAACAAGCAGAGGAAAGCCGATGGCGAGACTTCGGCTGATGCGAACGCATTACTCGTCCTCCCGACGGAGCCTAATGCTCCAGACTTACACGAGGGGAACTACGATACCTTCATGGGAGGGCTTGGATCCGGCGAGCCGGCTAAGGTTATGTGCACCGCATGGTTTGCCTGGGTCCAGCGGCGATCTAACGAACAGCGACCACGTCGGCTACACGAGTCCCAACGGGGCTGACTTGCGAATACAGCACCTTGGCGTAACACAAAGCCGATATCTGTAGTTACCAGACAGATTCGGCTCGAGGGAGGCATATGGTCACCACACCAGACAGATGGTAAATGATAGCCGGTGGAAAATCGGCCAGTTAAAAAAAAAAAACAAGCAAAACGTTGCAAACGTAGCGATTAACACATCAAGGGCCTACTGAGGAGCAAAATCATTTGTCTATGGAAGCCCTACTGAAGAAACACACCGAGGGCGATGATGGCATCAACACGGATGCGTTCCGCCTCAGCGATCTCAGCCTCGTCATCTGCGTCTTTGCCCGTCACCAGCTGATTGCTCAGGGAACGGATTTCAGCCAGATCGGTCTTCGGATCGGCCGTGAGACCTTTTGCTTCTTCTTCGGAGCGGGCAACAAGGGCCTCCTTGTCTTGGATGAGCTGTTTGGTCACCCTTACCCTCTCTTCAAGGTCCTCCAACTCCTTGTGCAAGGTCTCGAGTTCGGTACGGGTGGCGAAGTATCCGTCTTGGCGTCCAGAGCAGCCTTCTTCTCATTGAGCCGTCGGCACTTCTCGGCAATGTCGGCTCTCAGCGGAAGTTGGGAGTGCCGAAGAGTAATCCTTTGGCGAGCTGATTGCACCCGTGACTTGAAGACCGACAGGGTGACGGCGGGCCAAAGCTTCACTTGCAGGGTCATAGGGAGATGAGAATGGATATCCTCGAGGATGCCTTTGACTTCTTCGGAATTCTCAATCAGAGCCTCAATAGAGGTAGAGAGCAAGTCCTTGAGGCGCTGGAGCTGGCCACGGACCGTGTTGATATCCGGCTCCCCACTTACCTTGGAAGGGATGGGATCGATGGATGCTGGGTCGAACGTAAGCAAGCTCGAGAGGTCACAACCCTGATAAAGCAGACACAGTGAGTTTAGCAGGTAACGAGGAACTGATGGAGCCAAAGGGGAGAGACGTACCTCTCCCAAGGGGGAAGGAGCAGCCGACGCAGTAACAATCGGCTTTTCTGGGGACTCGGTTGGATCAACCACTCGTACAGCCGCTGGCGTCGGGGCAGCCAGATCCAGGGTAGCGGACGGCCTCTGTACCTCCTCAACATCCCCGCTAGAAGTTTCGACGGCCTACAAGAGGAAGTGATTAGCCGATCCAAGTGATAACGGGACAACACGAAAGCATGACCACGGAGATAATTACATTTGAGACTTCCTGGCTTGATGGAGAGGTTGGTGGGTTCTTGCGAGCCCTCTTGACACAGCGGTGCTTCGTACGTAACCCCGATGCTGGTCGGGGCCCGAGGAGTAGGGGTTCCGGTGATCGACCTTTTCTTGGAAGCCGGCGGCGGCGAAGCCGTCTGACTCCGGGTGGTGGACCTCTCGGAATCACCTGAGCTCGATTCTCCCTGGCTGGTTTCTTCGGCTCCACTGGAGGATCCATCAGTGGAGGCCTGTAGGAAAGGATGCAAATGCGTCACGAACAAATTCTTTGGAAAAAAATGGACAAGCGCACTACGGGTCTAAACCAACTTACACGCAAGCTTTCCGGGCCGGAGCTTTACGCTTCGGGGTTTTCCCGGCCGCTACCTTCCTCACCGCCGTCCTCGCTCGAGTCGAGGCTCGGGGGCAACGGGCCCCGAAGACGCTTTACTCTTGGAAGCCGATTTCGGTGAAATCGGCTGACTCTGCATTATAACTTTCTTCAGGGGAGGCGAGCTCTGGCAGAAGAGAACCACTGGTGCCGGAGGAAGAAAGACGAAAGGGGAGCCGTCGGCTTGTGTAGGGGCGGGGCCATCTTGTTGCTGCCAAGAGAAGAGAGTCAGTTCACGGGCAATCACCATAAGGCAGTTACAAGAAATACTTAAGTGACGGTACCTGGTCGGCAGGGGGATTATATTCGGCGTCAAGCTCCTTCAGCTGCGGTCCTAGTGCCCTCCTGAAGACATGGGTCTTCCACATGGACCACCAACTTTCAAAGCCGTCGGTGGTGAAGGAGAAACGGAGGTCGTGGGGGATTGGTATGGCCAAAGCGTCAAAGAAGGTATAACACCTTTGGGCGGTGAGGATGTCGGGCGGTTCAGCTCTACCTGGCGTCGGGTGGTGTAGGAAGAAGTGTGGGGGCACCTGCCCGAGACCAAGCCGCTGAGCCGCTACTACTCGGTTGATAACACTCATAACCGGGCTTGATGATCCGGTTCGAGGTGCTCATGCCAACAGGGAGAAAGCAAGGACGAATCATGAGGGAGTACAAGTGCTTGTGTCGCGGCGTCATCGGCAAGGTCGTCCAATCGGAAAGAGACGGGGTTTTCAAAATTCACCGATTCGAGTATAAGGGTGGAACGAGGGGTTGTCTAAACCCCGGAAGAAAATCTTAAACCACCCTGTCTGCTTCCTTGGGGATCAATCCGCTGCCGGGAGACCATACGGGGCTTGGCCGTAGGCCGGTGCATCGAATTTCTTTGCCGTTTTCATCCGGAAAGGTGCGATTGGTCGGCGATGGGAAGTACGGGATTTGGCTTTGGAAGTATAGTTGGGCCCACGGTTGGATGAACCACCGGGGCCGCCGGTTTTAAGCTGTCTTGCGAGTGAACAGGTTTGACGGACATCGGTTGAAGGGATCGATAAATCTCTCCAAGGAATAGCTTGCCCGGACCAAGTTGGGTGCCTTTAGCGAGTTCATAGGCCGGGGAGAGGTAATTCTTGGTAGGAGCAAGTGACGGACCACGGAATATGAAGTGCTCCAACCGTAAATTCAAGAAGGCCGTGTGCTCCTCTCTCGTCACCGGGCCTTTGGTTTTCATATAACGATTAAGATAGGCACCCCAGTCTGGTACACTCTTTTTTGGAGGAGAGAGTAAAGGGGACCTTTGGCGGCTTGAATGCGAAGGGGCCGGGAGATGCAATGTCTAGCCCTGTGATCATGGCCACATCCAGCGGGGTCGGAGTCATAGGACCATGACCAAACATGAAACGATTCGGTGCGTCGGACCGAAGTAGCCGATGGTTTTCAAGATGTTCTCATTCTTCTCAAGAGGAGACAACGATAATGACAGGGCATCGGCTATTCCTATGGTTTCCCAAGTGGCATAGTGAGACTTTGATACCCTACTCGTACCATGCCACCCAACCTTCGGGGGATTGGGCCGGGCTCGCGGGCGGTCGGCCCGGAAGTCGGATCTAGGTTTTGGCTCACAAAGGGGATTCCGTTAGCTTCGCATGAGATTAACGGGGCGGGGCTCTCGGAAGAACGAGGGCCGAGGCACATCGAATTTGCGAGGGAAGGATGTGGCGAGAAGAATGTCCGAAACCTAAATTAATGGCGGAGCGAGGTATTAATTCAAGTGTTTGCATTAATCCCGTGTCAAAACCAAACGGCAAGAGGAGGTTGAGGATTACCTTCGATCCGGAGACCGTGGTGTCGGTGTTAGGCTGATTCCGCCATGGGATGCGTTGAAGAGATTGGAAGGCTGCGCGGTCGAGATCTGTGAAGGGGGTGGTGGATTGGAACTGCTCAGGCGGCGATTTGGGGATCTGACTCTGTCTTTGCAGATAGAGGTCGCGAGTTACCGTTTGGGAGGATGGCTAGCTCAACGTTACCCGGTATGTTTATGAGAGAGACTGATGCGGCGCCATCGGTTTCCTTTTTTAAAAGAAAAAAGATCGTTTGATTTCGACTATCGGCAGAACAGTTGGCTGGGAACGCTTCTTCAGTATTAAAAGAGGGTTTTTTAATAAAGAGCCGATTGCTCAAGGAGAGCCGATTGTTTGCATACCACTGATGCCATGTTACTAATCTTCGCTGCCTTCATTATCGGCATCATGGTTCCTCACTGCAAAATATGAAGAGACAAGAGGTACTGCAACGGTGATGCCACGACATGACCCGATGAGAGAAGAGCATGATGATTTTGGAAATGATATTTCCAAAACCAGGGGGGCATGTGTTATCACCGGAATTTGACCAAGTCAGAGGTGGGCCGCGATCGAAGATGGATGTGAAGAAATATATGGAGAATTATATGAATCGGCCTGTTGGGCTTAATTGCCCGTGTATCTGTAACATATTAGATCTGTTTTAGTTTAGAGATAGAATCTTAGTCGTGCACGGTTTAGTGCATGCCCACATTAGAAAGTCCGCTGGACTATAAATATGTATCTAGGGTTTATGGAATAAACAACAACTCACGTTCAACCCCAAAAACAAACCAATCTCGGCGCATCGCCAACTCCTTCGTCTCGAGGGTTTCTATCGGGTAAGCGACATGTCGCCTAGATCGCATCTTGCGATCTAGGCAGCACAAGCCCCACGTTGTTCATGCGTTGCTCGTATCGAAGCGTTTTTGATGGCGAGCAACGTAGTTATCATTAGATGTGTTAGGGTTAGCATTGTTCTTCGTTTAAGCATGCTTACGTAGTGCAACCCTTGCATATCTAGCCGCCCTCACGCCTATCTCGGGTGTGGGGCGGCACCCGCTTGATCATTATCTAGTAGATCCGATCCGTTACGATTGCTCCTTGTTCTACAAGGATTAGTTTAATATCCGCAATAGTTAGGCCTTACAAAGGGGGAGGATCCGGTGGCACGTAGGGTGGCGTTCGCAAGTCCTAAACGGGATGTTCCTAGGATCAACTTCATGTTGGTTTTTTGGCCTTGTTTAGGATCGGCTTACGAGCACCGTGCGTGGCCGCAAGGCCCAACCTGGAGTAGGATGATCCGATTATGCGGTGAAAACCCTAAATCGTCGTAGATCTCATTAGCTTTATCTTGATCAAGCAGGACCACCAAGTATTCGTGCACCCCGTACGGATCATGGGTGGATCGGCTCTTTGAGCCGATTCACGGGATAACCCGAGAGCCGATCGAGGCTCGTATTTAACGTTTACATGTATGCCTCGCAGGAAACTAAGCGAGGCAACCTCATCACCTTCCCGACCGGGTATAGGTCGGGTGGCACGCCCTGCACTTCGCAACGCCGCGTGTGACCAGAAGAGCATTGCGGGCCGTTGCTCGGAGGGGTCTCAGCCAGCCGCAGCTCTAGGCTCTTCCCGGCTCTACAGTGTTGACAAGGCCGCTGCCCGCCGGTGGGTTTTGGCAGTCAACAGAGGCTGAGGTCTCCGGCGGGGAAGGTCGGCGTTCGGGGAAGAGGCCACCACCGCGGCGGCGCTCGCGACCGTCTCGCGGGGACTCGCGGGAGTGAGGGAGAAGATGAGGGAGAGGGTGCGACCGTTTCGGTGGCAGTTTTCTTGTAATTCCTCGAATGTGACGAGGGTTCTTTGGTCCTCCGTATTTCGGGACGCGCGGGAAGCGGGCAAAAGCGCCTCCTGGGCTTCTTCCGCGCTGCGACACTCGGTAGTTCATTTTCCAGCCCTGCTTCTCGCCAGCGCTGTTGAAAATTTGGTCGTTTGTTTGCGCCGCTGCTTTTGACCCCAAAAGCTGAAGTTGCAGCGGACAAAAAGCGCAAACAAACAGGGCCTAAGAAACCTACCGGCGCAATTGACCGAACAGGTCCTGGACAGCGAGGCTAGCCAAATTCTCTCCACCATGCCCCCACCCTCCGAGCTCTCCACCTCGATGAGGAGCTCCGCCGACGATTAGGTAAGCGGTGCCATCTACCCTGATAGTTGCTTAGTTCTTGAAGCTTAGTTTTTTTTTTGCGAGAGAAAAAGGAGATTATATTGAAACTACCTTCAATAGAGAAAGATTGAGAAACTGAAGAAAATTGCACAAAGCTCCCCAGCAGTCCAGCACCGACTAGTCCACCGAATATCCCAAAACCTGGAGGTCGTTGTTACATGGACCCGTCTCTTGTTAAATTTCTGCACAATTCATTTTCCAAGCGAAGCCCTTGGCACCGGGAGGCGGTGAAGCCGCCAGCGACCCACCACGCCGCCACTGCTACCAACCTCGCCAATTTTCAAGTGCTGTTATCTAGCTGGTCAACTCTGTCACAGGGCGACCCAAGATTAGAGTAATGAAGGCGAGCAGCACGGAGAGATTCCGAGCTGCGTTATCTTACTGAACCGTACGAGGGAGAGCTGACAAAATTAGCGTGGGACAGTGGACCAGGGGAGTGAAAAGGCAGGGCTTAATTTTCAAAGGACAGCTGCTGCCCGCCTTTCCCCCTGGTCATGGTCCTCTACTCCTCCCCTTCCTCCTCGAGTGGTTGGTCACTTTGCTTGTTTTGTTGGACCATGGCCATGCTCAAATGCGATGAATTGCTTGCATTGCATAGCTTTTATTGCTTTCTTGGTACAAAAACCCTGTTGACGTGGTGAAACAAGCTGGGCTATTTGCAGCACCAAGTTTAAGTTGTTGCAAGGATTAGTTGCCCCCTCCCTCTAAAACCCTGTAGTTCAAAATTAGCAGTTCCAGACTAACGTTGCAATTATTGTTATCAATTTAATTTTTTTGCTGAATTATGGTTGCAAAAGTCAAATTATTATATCTTGGAATCTATGCCAATATAATTGAAGTTAGTTTATCTAAGTAAAAACGTCTTCATGTTTGACTCGAATTATAAGAAAATTTGTGAATATCTATAACATCAAATATATATATATATATAATATTTAAGTATATTGTATAATGAATCTAATAGGACTATCTTGTTGTGGTAGATATTAATGTATTTTTCGACAAACTCGGTCAAACTTAAGATAGTTTGGTTTAGGATAAACCTAAACATTTAACTGTTTTGAAACAGAGGGAATATTACATAAATTATCTTGTCAATGCCCAAAACAGCCTTGTTCTTTGAAATGGAGAGAGTAGCTTGGCTTTGAAAACACTCGGTGAAGTTGGTAATCCAAATACTGACAAATGGATGTGACGACATTTCTTGAGGGCATCTAACACTGACAAGTTGATACAAAGACAATCTCCCAAAAATTCAAAGAGGCAGTAAGAAGGTGTAGATGGCAAGGGTAATAATGTTTACATACTCTAAACAAAACAACAGCAAAGTGGCTCTCGAGCTCACGTGCTCTCGTGGCGAACAAAAAAAAGATCTTTTTGCAAGAGAGCATATAGCCTAGCTTTATAAACAAAACCCCAATGAGACCAAAGATACATAATTATGATGGGCTTACCAGCTTCGTGAATGACAAATTGATCTATATTTTTATAAAGTAATACCCCAATAAGAGTAATATTAATTATATTCTATCTCAACATGCATCGATCAAATCGTGATTTTCAGTTGTATATGTCCCTTTATAGATATTGTCTATCGTCGTCATATTGTAGTCGAGCAGCGTAGCTACGTTGCCAAGCAGCGTAGCTACGTTGCTTTGAAAACACTCAGTGAAGTTGACAATCCAAATACTGACAAACGGCTGTGATGACATTTCTTGAGGGCAACTAACACTGACAAACTGATACAAAGACAACCTCCCAAAAATTCGAAGAGGCTGATAATATTGTGTAGATGTCAAGGGTAATAATGCTTACATACTCCAAAGAAAACAGGGGCAAAGTAGCTCACGTGCTCTCGCAGTTAACAAAAAGTTAACATATAGCCCATGTTTATAAACAAAACCCTAATGAGACCAACACCACATAATTATGATGGGCTTACCAGCTTTGCAATTGACAAATTGATCTATACTTTCTATAAAGCAATACCCCAATAAGAGTAGTATTAATGATATTCTATCTCAACATGCATCGATCAGATCGTGATTTTCAGCTGTATATATCCCTTTATAGCTATTGTTTATAGTCTTCATATTGTAGTCCAATGGTGTAGCTACGTTGCCACCAGGGCCCCCCTCCCCCTAGTCCATTGAAAATCTCCGAAAAATATCGTAAGGGCTTGTTCCCCCGCCCCCACCCCCAGTTTATAGTCCCTACATGCTCGGTAAGAATATCATGTGGCCAAATCCAATATTCACAAAATCGATGTCATTGAATATTTCATTTGCAATATCATTCCAATTCTCATTATACATCTACATAGCCTCACCTAATAATAGATTTGTTGTTTGATTTACAAAGATATCACCGAGGATTTCAGCAGCAATGCGGAGGATATTCTTTGTAATCACAAAAGAGAAACACCCCAAAGCATGCTTGGGGACCAGAAAAACAACCTCGAGATGCCAGGACGGAAGTTTTCATGCCCCCGCTTTAAACGCCGCCACTTTCACTCGCAGCGTGAGGATGAGCCGCTCCTAGTCCTTGTTTGTGCTTAATGATATCAAAGATGCAAGTATACAATGTACCTATAAAAAACCGACATCCCATTGTATATTGAAGAGGTCGCTGCTTAGAGTTTTGCTCTAAATGTTCCACCACATGCAAATCATCATTGTGAACCCTAACCACATGGGCGATATTAGCTCCGATAGTGGCGGAGCTACATGTAAGCCACGAGGTCAGCTGATCTCACTTTTTTATAACGCAAACTCCTTTAGTTTGTAGGTATATTTATGTGAAAGTATCTGGTGTGTAAGTGATCTGATCCCAAATATTTCCATTGTTAGCTCCGCCACTAAGCCCTAAAGCGCATAGAAACTAGCGAAGGACGAGGGTGCCCACCACACCAAGCATGTTCTAGATACATCTTTAGAATTATTGTGTGGTGATGCATGTGAAATAATGTGATCTTGTTTGAGGGCGTGTGAAAAAAATAGTTGCGAGTGTGAAAAGGAATCTTGCCAAAGTTTTCTTTCTACGGCTCTTACATAACATAGAATTTTACTTGACATATCGATGTCTCGTAAAAGATCGACAGGTATACGCTAACAACTTACTGAATTTCCCTTTTAAAAAGTGTACCAAGTAATAAAAGGGGGACAAGCAACAAAGGACAGAAAAACAGTAAAAACAATAAAATCAAACCTTCAACATTACGCTACACGAAGATTAAATGTTGCACATTAAGAAGCAACCACACATCGATTACCCTGTGGCCCACAAGCAAGAAATGTTTGCACCTACTCCTGGCTCCTTGCCTATCCTAGTACATGAGGTGCCCATCCCCATCCTCACTCACTGACATCAGCATGCACGATTCTTCTTGATCCCGTGACATGTCCCTACCGGAAAATGATGCCATGAGAAAAGTTTTGGTCATGATCGTGCTATAGGTCTTTTACTATGTGATGCAGCGATTGAAAAGAGGAGCCGAATAAAGCAAAGCTCCAGCTCCCTAGCTATACGGCTGTACGTTACGTGCCAACAACCAAAATTGAAGCGATGGTCCAATATATGGTCCATAAATCAATGGGCAATGGATATATGGCCCATGTTGTTTCTGAGGAGCTAGTACGTAACAGCTTCCAATTTCCACCATGGTCCGACGTCGATCGTGGGCATACTGATTCAGGTCCCAAGCAATGGGTTATTGTTTATGTTCCTCAAAACAACCAATTTGGGTTTCTCTTTGTAAACTGTATTCAAATCTGGACCGTTGACGTTATTATCAGGCAGCACGTGCTATAGGCATATCTAAAGTGCAAATAGATGTTGCCGTTTGATGTCAGTATTAAGAATGGAAATGATACATAGGGTAGAGTCTGTCAGCTGGGAGGAGATCATAGTCATGACATTTTATCCATTTGCCATGGAATTAAATTCCATGCATGTGCTCGTTGCTAAAACCGTGGACACGATGATTGAGCACCAGTGCACCACCATCACCCACTCTACCACCATCATTACTAATACTAAGACTCAAGTACATTCAAAAGGCTACATACATGATACTTTAGCATGCATATCTTATAGACAGTTCGTTGAATAATTAAGCCTAGTCCAATTATAACTCAACGCCACAAAGGCAGAAAAAACAAATATAGATCATCTAGAGTACATGCTATCTACTAGCATTAGTACACATACTATAGTTTTTCCGGCTACAAATTGTAGAAACTGATGGATCCATCCGCGCAATTTTCTTCAGAAAAACGAATTATTGTATTCATTGTCTCGTATTTAGCCGTGTAAACAACTCTATACTACCCTCGGTTCCAAAATTTGAAAAAGAAGGCATTGGTTTCTTTTTTGCGAAAAGGTCAACCAATACATTAATAATCATGAACAACAGTAGTACATAGAGACCCAAAATAAATAAAAATTACAAATAAGTCGTTGAACCACCCAACGACGACTACAAGAACTAAAGCGAGCAGAAAGCACTTCGCCTCCTCGCCTCACCATCATCAAAGTCACGCGAAGCTTGTTGTAGTAGACACAGATAGAAAGTTGTGGTGCTAATTAAGGCACAAAAATCTAGCCCACCAGAGCAACAACCATGGCCAATGATGAGAACCGTATATCGCAAGAGCTAGACCCGAGACCATAACAACAACCACCAAAACCGATAAGGTCCTAGAAGATCCGTTTCTCACACAAATACATAACTCAACACACGTCGACGCTAAGTGCTCCGTTGTAGCGAGGATCGGGAGAAAGGACCTTATTCCGACTTCAAGATGTTGCCGCCACCTTCCCGTTCCAAAGAGGACATTGAAACTGCAAAAAGAAGGACGAAAACCCTCCCGCCGGCTAGTGGCGCGGTCTGTCGCAGCTTCAATTCCAAAAAGGGCCACCGAAGGTGAGACAGACCAGCGGCGTGGCCAACGAGAGGCGCACAAAAGATGTAGATCGCCTTGATTTGCACCCTCTATCATAGGTGGCAGTACCGGTTCGTAAGTGGGTAACATGTGATATGTGGTAGCCGTATTTCGTCATATTGTTTGTCCTAAGTAAAAATACTTGAGATCCGAGCAAGTTTGCGGAATTATTATTTCAGTACCTACAACATCAATTTCGTTTACTAAATTCATCATAATATATTGTGTACGACTACATAGATTTAATGTTGATGTCAGTACATCTTCAACAAGCCCGGTTAAATTTAGAGAAATTTGAGTAGGGATGAAACTAAAAGTTTAATCGAAATGGAGGGTACCAAAAAAAAAAGTCGGCTCCTAGAGTCGTCCTTGTGTTAGCAAGAAGGCCGAGCTAGGGACACTTTCACATTTTTTACACCGAGCAGCAAGCATGAGATCACAGTTGTCGTGACCGCGCCGCAAGCACAGAAGGCATGTCCCAACCCCCGGCCACAGAAACGAAAAGGAGGTGAAAACCAAGAAGCACGGCCAGAAGTAGCACCCAACCCCGACCCCGACCCAGCATCACACAACATAATCGCACACCACGGCCGCGCCTACCCGACGGCAAGCCACTTGCCCACCCCGCACCCCTCGTGCCGAGCTGCGCTGCGCTGCTCTTTCCCACCACCGTCCCTTTCGCCCCGCACCTTGTCGGAGACCGACGCTCCTCCCATCCCCGCCAGCCAACGTCGCCTCCACTCCTCCCCGTCAGCCACCTCGGCCGCGCGCGCCATCTTCCGTGCGGAGGCGGCAACCCAACCCAAAGGCGGCGCCACCTGCTCCCACTGCGAAAGTAGCCGTTGCCGTTGCGGCGTCGCATTTACAGCGGGGCGGCGGCGTGCCCATGACCGCGCCTCGCCGCTGAGGATGCCGCTCGTCAGGTTCGAGCTGCGGAATGAGGTCGGCCTCGGCGACCCCGCCCTCTACGGCGCCGCCGCCAACGCCGCGGGAGCTGGGAAGAGAGGCGTCGTCGGCGTTAGCGGCGGCGGGGAGGCGGACCCCAAGGCGCTGCTCGAGGGCGTCGCCGTCGCCGGCCTCGTCGGGATCCTGCGCCAGCTCGGAGATCTCGCTGAGTAAGCCCCTCCGCTCCGCTGCTGCCTCGCGGCCCGATTTCGGTTCAGTTATTTGTGTTGTGCGTCTCTCGATTCGGCAAGTGCTTGTGCTGGTTCCGGTTGCTGGGATCTGGGGCGCTCCTTGTGTGCGCTGATTTTGGGGGGCAGCAGCTGCGGTCTGGGTGGTTCGTTAAGTTGAACTTCTGTTTGAGATTGGGGGTGATTGGAAGGCACCGGGATCTGGCGCTGAGGCGGTTGCGTTCGATTACTCCAGATCGAGTGCCGGGTTCTACGAATTTTGACAAGCTTTCGGTGTGCCGGTCATCCAAAGAGTGCGGAGGCTGTGACTGCCATGAATAGGATATCTCGTTTTAGGCATCAGCTGCATTTCTGCTCATTTTCGGAGTTAGCGGCAGGGTTGAATCAGCTTGAGTGCCAAGTTGTCTGTTCTCAAAGCGTGCTAAGCAGGAATAGGAGATGTCGTTTTAGGCCCCAGCTGCATTTGCGCTTATTTTTCAGAGTTAGCGCCAGGATTAGACCGGCTAGTGCCAAGTTGTGTGTTTCCAAATCACCTATGGTTTAGGTGGTTTTTGTCTGCATTTTCGAGTCTTTGCTAATTCTGGTGCAACTGTTTCTTATGGCTGCTAACAGCTTCCACTGTTCGATGGTTGAAAACTGCCACCATTCTTAGGAAATTTCGTTTTGGTTATTAATGATTTTGTCGTTTTTCACTGCTCTATTGTTTTGTGACAATAGGAGGTAGAATTGATTTGCTAGCTTTTCACTTGACTTCATGAATGTTACAAGTCCCATAATGGTCTTCTTGACTTAAATTGTTAACATTTAGTTCACTGTGCCTGATACATACTTTGGTAATTCCAGATTTGCGGCGGATGTTTTCCATGACCTACATGAGCAAGTTATAACCACATCTGCTCGGGGGCGTAAGGTGCTGACTCGAGTACAGAACATTGAAGCAGCGCTTCCATCTCTTGAAAAAGCTGTGAAGAATCAGAAGAGCCATATACATTTTGCTTATGTAGCAGGTAGTTACTTCATAATTGCATCATTAGTAGAAAAAAACAAGCTAAGAGTTCATGTACACATTTTTAGTCGTCAATTGTCATTCTGCCCATTTAGTTGACACTAATTTGTCCACCACTAATTCATCACAATGGATTGATACTAATTGAAGTTTGCTGGTGTGGATGAACATCAGACTAATATGAATATTACCAATGGCAACCTGATATCAAGTCAAAACTTACAGAAATAAATCCCAACTAGTTGAGGTTGGTGTCACTAAATTAGTACAAACCTTTTTGGGTAATAAGTTGATCTGTCCATAATGTCAGAGCAGCCCTGGTTGGTGGTAATGAATGATGAACCTAGCTTTTGCTTTACCACTACTAAATTCACATGGTACAAAACGATCCATTTCTATTTCATTATCATATCAGATGTCTCTTAACCATAACCAACAATTTGGTCTAGGGTCATCGTGCACGTTTACTTATTTCGCTAGCTAAATGCAGGCTCTGACTGGCACACTCAACTTCAAAATGAGAAAAATCACCTGCTATCCAGTGATCTGCCTCGTTTTATGATGGATTCCTATGAAGAATGTCGAGACCCACCACGACTTTACCTTCTCGACAAGTAAGGATGATTGTTTTTCCTTATGCAAGCACCTTTCGGTATCTAACATGATTTATTTTCAGATTTGATAATTCTGGTGCTGGGGCTTGCTTGAGAAGATATTCTGATCCATCGTACTTCAAGAAATCATGGGATGTGATGAGAGCAGACAAGACTGCAAATCTCCAAAAAGAAAGCAGATCTCAGAAAATCAAGGTTTTATTACTTATTTTCTGCTCAGCTATATTAGTCTAAACACAGGCACAATTGACATAAAACCTATCTACCTGTGGTGTTGCTGCTCCAGTCTACTCTATAAGCAAAATGTCAACATAATAACTATTATGTACTAATCTAAAATAAATTATTACAGACTACTGCTATTTAATCCACGTCAAGTTCAGTTAGAAGTTTGAATATTATTACTGTGAGCTATATATATTACTCCCTCCAGTCCGTAAAAAATGTCGGACAGATCGTTTTGCTAAAAGAACCCTGCAGTTATATGTTTCTCAACCCGCACTCCTTGGCATTAGTAACGTCCGGCCACATTAATTGTCACGCATCAGCCAAAACGCTCGGGCACACTCCGTCCCAGGACAAGCCATAAATGCCGAGTTATAAAGGGTTTTAACTGCAAAACGTAATTACAGTAACGATCCGACGCTTTTTCCGGATCGGAGGAAGTAGCTTTCTTTGAAGAGACATTACGAAAAGTGACTACAGTGTCACCAAGTTGTATCGTTATGATAAATTTTCTGGTAGAAGCAAGAGCTCCCGGTTCCAGTAAAATGTCAAGAAGAATTAGATATACACTTGTTTAAAATATTTTGTGGGACGCCTTTCATGTGGTCATTTTAGTTCCATAGAAGTTAAGACTATTGGAAAATCTTTATGAATTGCTAAATGCATTGCTGACCTGCCATGCTTCGTCGCTTCTGTTATGGAACAATTTTGGCTAGTTGGTGTTAGTTTTGGCAGATGTAATTCTTTTTTGTTGGTAACTCTATGCTGAAAGACTCGGTTGAATTTGGACAGAGAAAAGGATCACACCTGAAAGAACCATATCCTGGGCAAGCCACATCTAGGCATAGGAACGGTGAATTGCAGCGAGCACTCACTTCTGTTCAATTTACCAGCAGGTTTTACACACAAATCCCAAACTCAAAGATACATAAATTGCAGTATTATTTTCCTCCTCCATTACTTTGTTATGCTTGTGTGTTAGAAAATATATCTAGAATTGCATTCTTACTATTCTTATTGCCAGCAGGCAGTGTGCATCTCCCAGCACTGATGGCAGGAGCTTTTCAGAGCATAGATCTACATCTGATGCAAGATCCAACCCTGACAATATAAGCAGATCTTCTTCGTTTAGTTCTAAGGCACGACTGAGTTTTGCTGAACAAGCTTCAGAAACAAAGCCTTCTATAGTTTCTCATGATAATGATCATGAGAAGCTGTCAAACAATGGCCGTGACAAGCTGTCAAATATTCATCTGCACAAGCTTAGTGATGCATCTTCCTCCATCCTGCTTAACGGGACCAGGGCAGATGATCTGGGTGATGATCCGAAGCAAGATTCCCTGTCAGATGAGATGGTTGCTAGGTCACCTTCTGTTGAATGGCATGAAAAGACTGCAATTGTCATGACTACAAGTTCTGTCTATTGTGATGATGTTGTGATGGATAGGGCTGAAAATCCTGAAACTGAACATATTAAGCCTGTGCGGCGAGAAGTTGATCATAGGGAGATGGAAACTTTGGAGCAGCAAGGGGCCTTACTTCAGAAGGCAAAACTGTTATTACTGTCATCAGGCTTGAACCACCATGATGAAGTCCCCAGTGAAACAGACAACTACATGGATGCACTTAATACACTTGAATCTGAGACAGAGACTGAAGTTGAATATGCAACTAAAAAACGAGGGAAGCCAGTACAATCTTCCAATGCTCATGCACCTCAAATGGAGTCAGTCGATAATATTGTTTCACAACTTCCTATTTCTTCTCCTGCTGAATTTCCTAATACATGTAGAGATTCCAGAATGTCCCATATGCTTGAAAGAACTGCTGAGTTTCCCAGTTTGTCAAGTGCAGATGATCCGGGTATTTCACAGCATGCATTGTCAGGTTATACAGATATACATCCTAATGAATGGTCATCTGTTGCCACTATCGCCGAGAATAATGCAGAGGATGCTGTTGGAGGTCCTCATCCTCCTGAGATTTCAGAACCGGCTCCTCGAGCATGTACAGCTACACTACCCAATCAAAGATCCCCTGATGCAAAGGAATTTCCGGAGAGTAAGGCAGAAGTTGCCCCCAGAGATTCTCCTGAGATGTCAAAACCAGGACTGTCAACCTATGCAGTTACTCCTCCCAATAAAGCATCTGTTGTCAATAAAATCCTTGAGAGTAATGCAGAAGATGAATTGGAAGATAGTTGTGTTGAAGGCACTAGTTGTCTTGTACCCCAACCTACCATTTCCTTCACTCCGACTTGTGATGCATCTGCTGCTAAAATCTCACCTGGTGATAGTGCTGGTAACTCGTTTGTTATTTCAGAAAGAAGTCCTCAGGATTATATGGGGGAGAATCATGAGGAATTTGGTGGTTTTGGCATGGCTAAAGTGTCTAATTCACAGACCATGCCTCTGAACGAGTCATCAGAGAATGGGTGTGCAACCCAGCAGCTTCCAACAAATGCTCCTACCAGTTCTGTTGAAGTACCTTCCATCAAGCTTTGGACAAATGCTGGGCTCTTTGGACTTGAACCATCCAAACCTCCAGTATTTGGTGGCCAAGATGGTCCAAGGGAGGTCACCGCTAACCAAAACAACTCAACGACTATTCAATCAGCCATAAGAACACCTGATACAGTTTTTAGTCAAACAAATCGGCCCTCAGAGTGTTCTGCATATTTTGAGCAGAGTGTGCACAATAATATGAATGGCAAGCAAACTTCAATAAGCGAGCTTCTAGAATCTGAAGATATTGCTGAAAATGGTTCTGAAACATACTCTGCCACTGACATGGCTGGAAGGAATAATTTGCATGTGGTGTCCGCATCAAGCTTTTCAAGCATTGCACAGAGATTCCTTGCTAATACACTTCAGAGGAGAACTCCCAAATATAGTGATCTTCCTATGTCATCTGGGAAAGTGAACACTGATGCAAATGGAAGCTATGAAGCTACTGTAAATTCCACTCTCGCACCAAAGGAAACAGTATTCGAGGCATCTCAACTTGACAAGAAAACAGAAAATGGCATGGATGGACTCTCCAAATCGTCAACATTCTCTAGTTGCCATTACTCTGAGAAATCATCTCCGCCACTTGAGCATATGAAAATATCTTTTCACCCCATGAGTGCATTTGAAATGTCAAAATTGAACCTAGATTTCTCTGATAGCAATCTTCATGATACTGCTGATGATATGATCTTACCGACATTTCAGTTACTTCCAGAGTGTTCTGTTCCACAGCCTGGTAGTGGTTCCGAATCAGAAGATGATACCTTTGGTAGATCTTATAGTTATTCTTCATATGATGATCTCAGTCCACGGTTATATTCAAACTCCGAGTTGTGGGATCAAGAAGATGAAATTGGATTGGAGGATCATGAGCTGCGTAATGATTCAAATCAGATAGGATCCTCCACAGCACCCATCTCTAGCTACATGGGATTTGAGCAAATGAACTTATCTGGTGAGAAGTCCGCTATTTCATTTTCAGATACTGGGGATCATAATGGACTTGGCACTTTAGAGTCCCATCCTGCTGGAGAACTTCCTAACTTTGACACTTTGATGTCCACAAACAATCATCAAAATGGATTTGAGCAAATGAACTTATCTGGTGAGAAGTCCACTAATTCAGTTTCAGATATTGGAGATCATAATGGTCTCGGCACTTTAGAATCCCATCCGACTGGAGAACTTCCTAACTTTGACACTTTGATATCCACAAACAATCATCAACATGGAGATACTCTCATTCCAGATAATCCAGTCAATTTATCACCAGATCAAGATCAGATGCCGCCGCCACCTCCTCTTCCCCCAATGCAGTGGAGGACGATGAGACAAACAACTTCTCTAGAAGAAGAAAGAGACTTTACAGCTAAAAACATGCTTAAGAATGCCTCGAGTCTACTGCCTGTACACACTCCTGTGCAGGAAGAACATCTTCCGCCTGATGCAGCACCAGATCCACAAGGAAATGATAAGGAAGTGGTAAGACTCACCGTTGTTTGAATATCTTGGTATCAGTTCTTTTATCTATTGCTGATGAAATTATATGAACTCCGTGCATGCAGATCAATCAGAAAATCGATGTGGTAAAAGAAATTAGTCATCTTTCTAATATCTTCGAGATCAAATCAAGCTTGCTTCAACAAATCAGGGATAAAGTATGAATGTTTTTTTTTTTCTTATTTAGAAAATGCTGAGTTCTTATTATGATCTTAGTCTTGCTACTTCTACCAATATGGCAAAAATTAGTTCAAAGGACAAGAATGGACAGTGGAGAACTCACTTTTCCTCTTCCCCAGCGTGGAAATTTAAAATAGGTCTTTGGATAAATCATTTGATATTTTTTTTAATACAGCTGACGAGTTGGCTAAATATGTTAAAAGTGCTCATATGTGTGATTGGCATAGCAAAAATGTTTGTAGCCTCAGTATATCTAACATGTTTCTAGCCTTTCCTTTTGCCAACTAACAAGTAATATTTCTAGTAAAGATTGGTTGATTCTTGAACTTGAAAGATCTTTTCCTAGTTTGTAGCATTTGATTGTGGGTGGCGATACTGATGTTTCTCCCACTTTACCTAACAACTATTGCAGCCAGATCTGCAGAAGCTGAATGGGCATCAAAAATCAAAAGCATTAGTCAGTGATGTTAACAGTTTGGACGAAAGGGAGGAGTTGCTTCAGCAAATCAGGAGCAAGGTATGTCAAATAGATGAACTGATGTATTTGCATACCACAGCCCTTTAGGCCCTTGCTTCGGGATTTGTTGATTCTCTGCACTCGAGACGGCGCCACGAAAGTACCTCACTAGTTCGTAAAAATGTTTGTACAAATGCAGACATTCAACTTAAGACGAATAAATGAATCTAAGACAAGCACCTCATCCCAGTCCACCGCCAATTCCAACGTTGTAGCAATTTTGGAGAAAGCAAATGCAATCCGACAGGTATGTATCATCTTAATTTTTCATCATGTTAGATTTTGGGCTATTATTTGTGCCCCCCTGATTACTTGCATGTCATCAGGCTGTGGCCAGCGACGGAGGTGATGATGATAGCTGGAGTGATGTATGAGCACTCTAGTGGGAATGCATATGACAAACGTTTCCTGTATATGCAAGTAGTACAAGATGAAGAGCGAAAATGTGAATAACACCTTTTCTTCATTGTAATTATATTTTGCAGGTCTGTTTTTTTAACCTTTTTTAGTTTGTGGTAGTGTATCTTAGGTTCCTGTGATTGTGGAAATGTTAAATCATATTCACATCATGTAAATTTTATCTTATTATTTATTAATGGTAGTGAGATCAACTGATAAAAATAAGTATGTTAAGCTATCTTTTCTAGCATTGTACTAAAAATTGTCTGTTTGCAATGTTAATAAGATGAGGGTTGGCAAAGGCAGTTATTCTTGAGCAAGAAGTCTCATTTGCATTACCATGTTAACTCTCTTCATACTTTGTATTTGAGTAGCAGAATGTAAACCAGGATATGCTATTGATTTTCTTCATCTTGTGCCTGTGTCTTCTGCAAGCAGTCATTCCTGCTTTCCTTAGTGAATACTCCATGTAAGAGCCAGTACCATCTTTTATATCTTATGCTGGGTGTTGATTTCATTTTCAGATCAAGTTGATACTTTATTGTAGCAAAATTCTGTTTGTTGTAAGAAGGGGTGTGCGACTGAATACACATCCCTGTTAAATGTCATTTCATGTCTCAAAATGTTAGTGAATATGCAAAGAAGGTCCGGGGTGTACCTTTTTTGGGGCTGGGACTTGAGAGATGGTAATGGATATTTTCTGGTCCTCAGTTCAGTGCGGCCTGTGGCAAACTGGAGATGGTCGTTTCGACCTGATTTTACAAAAAAGTAATCTGAAGCAGCAGTGTCATACTGCCTGTAGAATATTCTAAATTCTTGATACTGAGATGCCATTTTTAGTGAAATTCTGATGCACATTGCCTTCCGACCCCGTTTGGTTGCTTCTAGCTTTTATCACATTGTTGCTGTCAATTGTGCACACTGTCACGGAGGAAGATTTCAGCAGCTTCCCCCATGTCTCTGTTGGTCCAGTCCACAACATTCCCACCAGGAACCACTCTTCAGCTCTTGAGCCATCTAAGAGTCGGTTCCCAGAAGAAACAAAATCGAGGAGCCATATTTGGGCGTAGAAGAGATTTCAGCGGCCGACTTCACATAATCCTCACGGAGAAGGAGACGAAATGAGCAACACGCGGCAGAGCCGTAGACAAGTGAGCAGCTACGGGAGTGGTACGGCCCGTGGTACCGGCGAAACGTCCGGCAAAAAGATCGTATGGCGCGCAATGGGTTTAGCCACAGTGGAGACTGGGGAGATGCTGTTAGCAGCCACCCAAATCCTCTTTCTCTTCCCCACCCTTAAAACCCAGGGAAGAAAATGGCGCGCGCGTCTCACAGTCCCGCCGTACTCCCGCCGTGTTCCTGCTAGCAGCTAGCCGATAGTGTGCCGCGTAGAATCTGCACACGACGAGCGGGAAAGGTAGGCGCCATGATATCCCTGCACTCCGCCCCGCGGTTCACGCTCTTGATAAAGCTCGAGCCCGGCGGGAGGCGGCGGCTCGCGCTGCCGCAGTACGCCGTCCTCCGCCGGCCGGCGGCGAGGAGCGTCCGCGCGGCGGCGGTGGCCGAGTCCGTCGGCGCCGAGCTCCGCCGGCTCGCGCGCGACAGAGTGGCCGGCGACGACGACGACCGGCTGCTCAACTACGAGACCCTCCTCGTCGACCGCTTCCTCGACATCCTGCAGGAGCTGCACGGCAGCAACTTCAGGCGAGTGGTACGTACGCTCCCCCGTATGCCAAGTCATTTCGATGTGCCACGGATAGGTGATCAGGAAATCAAAGAATGATGGTTGTGTAGGCTGAGGAGTGCCTGAGGGTGTCCGGTGAGTACCAGCGCGACGGGGGCGACCAGGCGGCGAGGCTGGCCCAGCTGGGGGCGCTCTTCACCAGCCTCGACGTCGGCGACGCCATCACGCTCACCAGCTCCTTCTCGCACATGCTCAACCTGGCCAACCTCGCCGAGGAGGTCCAGATGGTGCGCCAGAAGAAGATGGAGGCCAGCCGCCGCGGCAGCTTCGCCGACGAGGGCTCCGCGCCCACCGAGTCCGACATCGACGAGACCATCCAGCGGCTCGTGCACGGGCTCGGCAAGACGCCCCGGGAGGTGTTCGACGCGCTCAGGACACAGACCACCGACCTCGTCTTCACCGCGCACCCCACCCAGTCCGTCAGGAGGTCGCTTCTCGAGAAGCACGCCAGGTGATTAGCCATAGATTAATGGAAGTGTTTACTTTGCTGTTACTAGCTAGCAGCTCCCCACACATAAGTACATGGTTACTGCGCAAACACTACAGTACTGCACTAAGTGACTGGTGCTTCACTTCACTGACGTGTTATGTCCATGCTCTTGTTTCAGTATCAGGAGACACCTCACGCAGCTCTGCGTTGAGGACATGTCCGAGAACGAGAAGCAGGAGATCGACGAGGCCCTGCAGAGAGAGGTTCGTCTGATACCATCAAACAGTCTGATCATCTCAACGGTCATCGCGTCGTGTGTCACTAGTAGGAGGGATGATCAACTTGGCCGAAACTTGTCTGAACTTCTTCCATGCAGATCCTTGCGGCGTTCAGGACGGACGAGATCCGGCGGACTCCGCCGACGCCGCAGGACGAGATGCGGCTGGGGATGAGCTACTTCCACGACACCATCTGGAACGGCGTGCCCAAGTTCCTCCGCCGCGTCGACACCGCGCTCAAGAACATCGGCATCGATGAGCGCCTCCCCTACGACGTGCCCCTCATCCAGTTCTCCTCGTGGATGGGCGGCGACCGCGACGGGAACCCCAGGGTCACCCCCGAGGTCACCAGGGACGTCTGCCTGCTCGCCAGGATGATGGCAGCCAACATGTACTTCTCCAAGATGGGCAGTCTCATGTTTGAGGTGCCACGCTGAACCTCCTCTGATACTCGCACATAGACTCAGTTCTGCACCAGTTTCAGTTTCTGACGGCGTATTTGATTGTTTGTTTGAAGCTTTCTATGTGGCGCTGCAATGACGAGCTCCGGGAACGCGCCGACGAGCTGCACCGGCTGTCCTCCAGGAAGTACGCCAAGTACTACATCGGTATGATCCATTCCATTGTGCTCAGAAATTCTTCCTCTTAAGCTTGTGTCTGAATAATCACAACATTTCATATTCTCCATTTGCTGCAGAGTTTTGGAAGCAGATTTCTCCGCGGGAGCCGTACCGCATCATACTCGGGGATGTGAGGGACAAGCTGTACAACACCTGCGAGCGTGCTCGAGAGATCTTGTCCCATGGAGAATCAAGCATCCCAGAGGACCATACCTACAGAAGTGTCGAAGAGGTAGCTATTTTTACGAATGCAATGGATCTGAGCTGAAGAACTGAATGAAATAGTAGAACTGTAGTACATTTGATTGAGTCTATAACTCTATATGTGTCCACTTTTAAATTTTGTTGCAGTTCTTGGAGCCTCTTGAGCTGTGCTACCGATCGCTGTGCGACTGCGGCGACCAGTTGATCGCCGACGGCAGTCTGCTGGACTTCATGCGCCAGGTGGCCACCTTCGGCCTCTGCCTCGTCAAGCTGGACATCCGGCAGGAGTCGGAGCGCCACACCGACGCCGTGGACGCCATCACCACACACCTTGGCATCGGCTCGTACCGGGACTGGCCTGAGGAGCAGCGCCAGGAGTGGCTCGTCTCAGAGCTCCAATGCAACCGCCCGCTCTTCGGCCCGGACCTGCCGCAGTCCGACGAGGTCGCTGACCTGCTCGGCACGTTCCGGGTCATCGCTGAGCTCCCGGAAGACAGCTTCGGGGCTTACGTCATCTCCATGGCCACCGCGCCATCCGACGTTCTTGCCGTCGAGCTTCTGCAACGGGAGTGCGGCGTCAAGAAGCCCATGAGAGTCGTACCACTCTTCGAGAAGCTGGCCGACCTCCAGCAGGCGCGCGCCACCATGGAGCTCCTGTTCTCCGTGGACTGGTACAAGGAGAGGATCAATGGCAAGCAGGAGATCATGATCGGGTACTCGGACTCCGGCAAGGACGCCGGGCGTCTGTCGGCGGCGTGGCAGCTGTACAGGGCGCAGGAAGAGATCGTGGACGTGGCGGAGCGGCACGGCGTGAAGCTGACCATCTTCCACGGCCGGGGCGGCACCGTGGGGCGCGGCGGCGGGCCGAGCCACCTCGCCATCCTGTCGCAGCCGCCCAACACCGTCAACGGCTCGCTCCGCGTGACCGTCCAAGGTGAGGTGATCGAGAAGGCGTTCGGCGAGGAGAACCTCTGCTTCCGCACGCTGCAGAGGTTCACGGCGGCGACGCTAGAGCACGGCATGAACCCGCCAGTGTCGCCCAAGCCCGAGTGGCGCGCGTTGCTGGACAACATGGCCACGGTGGCCACCGAGGAATACCGGTCGATCGTGTTCCAGGAACCCCGCTTTGTGGAGTACTTCCGCTCGGCGACACCGGAGACAGAGTACGGGCGGATGAACATCGGCAGCCGGCCGTCGAAGCGGAAGGCGGGCGGCGGCATCGAGTCGCTCCGCGCCATCCCGTGGATCTTCGCGTGGACGCAGACTCGGTTCCACCTCCCCGTGTGGCTGGGCTTCGGCGCCGCATTCCGGCACGCCATGGACACGCCCAGCGGCCTCGCCACGCTCAGGGAGATGTACGAAGAGTGGCCGTTCTTCCGCGTCACCATCGACCTCCTCGAGATGGTTTTCGCCAAGGGCGACCCCGGCATCGCCGCCCTCTACGACAAGCTCCTCGTGCCTGAAGACCTCTTGCCCTTCGGCGAGCAGCTCCGAGCCAACTACGCCGAGACACAGAGCCTCCTTCTTAAGGTAAGCAGATCACTGGCGTGGCCTAGAGCTGATTGCATCACAGATGAAATCATGTCAGCTCACCATTGATGTGCATCTCGCGAACTTTGCCTGTGTAGGTTGCCGGGCACGAGGACCTGCTAGAGAGTGACCCGTTCCTGAGGCAGCGGCTCATGCTGCGGGACTCGTACATCACGGCGCTCAACGTGTGCCAGGCCTACACGCTCAAGAGGATCAGGGACGGCGAGTTCAGGCCGGCAACGCGGCCGCCGCTGTCCACGGAGCTGCTCGAAGACACGGCCGAGAGCCTGGTGGAGCTCAACCCCAGTAGCGAGTACGACCCGGGCCTAGAGGACACGCTCATCCTCACCATGAAAGGAATCGCCGCCGGCATGCAGAACACGGGATGATTCTTTGATATATCTTTCTTTTTGGGGTGGACAGACAGATGAACTCTCTCTTCTCGTCTCGCTGATTGGTTTGGGAGGTTTTGTTCTATAAGACCGGTGAGAGTGTAGAGATGTGTTTTTGTTTCCTGCGCTGGTAACAGTATCTCTAACAGAGCATGTAAGCACGCGAATTAAAAATCGTGAGTTCAGTTCACCGAACTCGTGTTTATAGGTCGAAAAAGAGATGGCGCGCAATAGAGCCTGTAATCCAAAATTGTAAAACAGGGCTCTGTTCTGCGACATCAGCTTCCGAAGCCATAAACGCAGGATTTTTCGCAGAATCAACATATCAAACTACCAAATGCAAACAAGTGATGCATAGTTTATAGTTTTACATCAAATTGAAATTGCCACGACACAATTATAGCAAACCGTGCATAGTTCATAGCAAAAAGTTGTTGCATCTCCTCACCATCTCCTCTCACCACCTGCATCAAATGGATATAGGACCATCGCCACCACCTCCATGCGTAGCCGATGCACCACCACTTGCCTCTTCACGAGCTAGTCTTCATCTCTCCATGATCTCCGTCGTGGCCTCCTTCCACCACTTTATTTGTTGCTCATTCATGTCCTTTGTGGACATCATCCCTCTCTTCGGCCAATAGTTGCTTCATTGCTTTCGCTTTCTTCACATTGATCTTCATATCCTCCAACTTGGTCTTGTTCCTTGTTTCCTCTCGGATGGCTTCAACCTTTGCAAGCTTCACCTATTTTTTCTTCTCGGTAATGACAAGGTTTGCTTCCAAAGTCTTTGCCGCTATTACCTTCTTTGACTTCATCATTTGATCGATATTGTCCCTCAACAATGGTGCCTCCCCCTCAAGGTTCAACCTCTCTTTGCCCTTCTTGTTTCCCTCGGGATTGTCATTGTTCCAGCCCTCTTTCTCATCCTTAGTGTCATCTAGCCGCACCATTGCATCTTTCTTTGGTGTAGTTTCTTCATCCCTCAATTGCCACTTGGGACGTTATTGGAGCACATCAAAGCAATATCTCATTGTGAAGCTCTTGCCCTTACTGCCGGCCATGTCTCTATACCTAGCATCGGCAATGCGGTCCTACATTTGCAAAACAAAGATGAAATAGTCTAGATGTGGTCACCAAACCAAACACAAATTGAGAAAATTCACTCACATATTCGCCGACAGTTGCGCCGCAAGGAGGATTCGCCTGACTTGATCCATTGCCGCTGCCCAACGGCTACATGCTGGTTTCATCGCGTCCCAACGCCTTGGAGGGATCAGTACATGCGTCGACAGGTTGGCGAACGCGAAGCATGAGTTTATGGAACTTGTCCTCAATGTGTTGCCAGTACCGCTTCCCGGTTTGATCAGTGCAGGAGAATGCACCAATCCCCACGGCGACCCAAGCTGGCACAACGTTGCGTCTTCTATTTCTTTGTAGTTGTTGGCCCTTCTTTTCTTCTTTCCATTGGCCTCTACCTCGACCACACCTTCTTCCTCGCCTTCATCTTCATCCCCTTCGTCCCCTTCTTCCCCTTCATCGTCTTCACCGTCATCTTCCTCCCCATCTCCGTCCACCCCAACGTCTAACGGAGCGAGTGGAGGAACGACAATGTCAACCACATAAAAAATCTCCATGAACGAGGCGTTGCCATTCCTACCAATAATCGGGCACAATTTCTGCTCACAAATTAAACCGAATTGGACTTGGGATTTTCTTTTTACCTTGTTGACCCGTCGTCAAGCACGTGGTGGGCATCGTTCGCGTTGGCACCTGTCGGAGGCGACGGGGCTGGGAGCGGGTCCGGGCAGCCATGGCTTGTCGTGGTCTTCGACTTCGTACTCTTCGACGCGGGATGTCTTCGGCGCCGTCGTCGGCTTGGCTATGGAGGCCCCTTTGGCCCGGCCGGGGACCGCCGGGACAACAGCGGTGGCCACAGCACCTGCTTGCGATACCACGTGCGTTCCCGCGCGCTGCCGCTTGAGGACGCTCATGGACGCGACCAGGTTCACGACATCGGCGGTGCTGGCGGGAGCTCCGGCTGCCACATGAGAGGGTGGTTGGGGCTGCGAGCTAGCTCCGATGGCCGGCGGGATCGATTCGAGACTCATGCCACCGAGATCGGGCGACGATGGCGTAGAGAATGGTGAAGGCGCGTAGATCGCCGGCGGCGGTGGTGGTTGGGGGGAGGTGAAATTTCCGTCGCTACCATCAGCGGGTCAGAACGCTGCATGATATCAGGATACACTTGAAGCGGGGGCACGAGTTTTTCTGTCTCCGAGCTGGGGAACTGATTTCCCACTTGCCCTACTACTTTTCGACCGCAACTTTGCTGCCTCAGTTGACTTGCGAATAGAGTGGTCATAGTTTGATTCAAGCCTTGGCTCAGGTTGATAAAGGTTCGTCATCATTTTCATCACTTTTTCCTTATCTAGAGGCTACTCGGGCTCGGGCTTTTTCTTTGCAAAGTGTTTTTCCATGTGTTACTTTGCGATCACCGCATTTTCCTCTTCTGTATAGTCGTAAGCTCTCTTGGGAGGAACCTTAGGTACTCTTGGGAGGGGCTGCCATCGATGTTTGGGTGATCGGTTACGACTCATCGCCGGAGCGGTGATGGTATGATTCCGCTTTTGGCGCCTTAGTGGGTGGAGGCGCCGGAGAATGCTGACGCAACGGCGGAGAAGGCTGACACGGCGGAGACGGCTGACGCACTAGAGACGGATGACACGATGGAGAAGGGTGACGCGGTGGAGACCTTGGTGTCCAATTTGGAACCACAATGCCATAGAACTGTGGTGTTTTTGGCTTCTCCCAGCTCCAGCAAATCCCCTTCACCGACAGGGTAGTAAAGCTTCAGCTGCTCAAACCCGCCCGTAACTTGATCCACCCCGGCAACAGTGTAGCCACGTGGAACCGGTCCGCAATGGTATCTTTTATTAGGTCCAATGGGTAAGGCATAGCCGACCGCCACCTTCATCGTTATGTTCACCACTTTGACATGTAGCTCACAAGGTGTCGACTCCATGATATGATCCACAGGGTAGCGAGGAGCCATCGCCGGTTTCTCGTCATCACCCGACAGCTCAGTGGAAGCCACGCTACTTTTCCGCTGAGATCCTGGCCGGGTAGCATCAAATGCATCTTCTATATGCGGCTGAGCTTGAGATGGGCCGGTAAAGTGCTGGCCATACTAGGTGAATAAATCCCGATGCTGCTTTAGTTTTTCTTCTATCTTAGCAACGCGGTCTACATCCATTTCTTGTTTTCCTCTGACGGCTTCTATCGGGATATTTCTTCTTTTCGGTAGGAAACCCGATTTTCCATGGTTTAGAGCCTAGTGTGGTTCGTGTTCGTCCTGGGTGTTCAGGATTCCCAAGGGCGCGTGTGAGCTCGTCCTTCTCTCTGCCGGGATGGAACCTCCCCTCTTGAACATCATTTGCTGCTCTTGTAAAGGCATTGATGTGAAGTGGGTTTTCCTTATATCTTAGTGTATATACACAACTCCCTTCTGAGCCCAACGTGCCCCCACGCGCGTAAAACCAATCCCTTGCACGTTCGTTCCATTTATATCTCTAGAATGACCCCTTTAGCAATTAGCTCATCCTCCATTTTATTCCACTTAGGCTTGCCAGCCTTAGCCTCCTTGCCCCAAAATATGGTAATACTTCTTATTAGCAGCATTTTTCTTATTGGTTGCTGACCTTTTCTTTGCTTTCTCCGATGTCTTATACGTCACAAATTCGTCCCACTGGTCTCTTATCTTCTCAAAGGGTCCAGTGAACACCATAGTCTTTTCTTTCTCGACAAAATCCTTGTCCAATCTTTTCTTCCAGTTGTTGAACTGTGTTGCCATTTTTGAAAGAGCCCACTTCTTGACTTTTCGGATCTCTTGTCGACATAACTACCTCCTTCCGTCTTTGTCTTCTTCCATTCTTGAATGGTGATCGACATGTTGTCCCTAAAAAGAACTCCGTATTAACTTACTTTTTTTTTGTGTGAGACGCGGGAGCAATCGGTTCGCCATCTTCACCGATTTCTTCGATCATGTACCTTTCATGACCTTCCAACCTTTTGGCTGCGCCTCGTTTACTTGCAGAAGATTTGCTCGATCGGGAGGTCTAAAAGAAGAAACAACGTTAATATATGTATATGCACAAATCTGGAGGCTTAATTAACGAATATATATACACCTCACCGTTGGCTTATCCCTCATTGGAGTTGTCACCTTCTCCCTCACCGGAGCCATCTCTTTGGTCTTGCTCATCTCCCTCACCAGAGCCATATCCTCGGTTTTGCTCATCTCCCTCACCGGATGGGTTCAGATACAGCAAGGTGACATCTTCATCATCTCCATCGCGGATAATGTCCTCGAGCATGTTTTCCTTTTCTAGGTCTCTACCGTGTTCCATAGTTTCTACAAAGACATACAAGTTATTGTAATGCTATAAACACAGCGAAGCAGTAATTAAGAATAATGCTCAAAACATAGATCGGAGTTACATATATAGCTATTAATTAATGATAATGCTCAATACATATATTGGAGTTACATATATAGCTCGGGTCCATTTTTATTTAACCCTATACATCACAAGGCGCCCATGCATGAACCTCGCAACGTCGACCGGGTGTTGAGTCGCGGGCGGTGGACAACCAAAGATAACGAACACTCACAGGATCATAGCTCACGTGAGATCCCTGAAGAAACGCCCAGGTGTTAGAATACATCCTGTCCAACACATACATGTAACGACGGACATGCTCGTCTTCCTCTCTGATACGGCGACGTACCACCTCCTCGGGGGCCGGCTCCCTCTATACCGCTCGTGGCCCACGAGACCGCCACTAAAGAAGATCCGGGTCGACAACGGGATCCTGATTCCTCACCAAGCTACGCATCCCGGAAGGTAACACCTCCAACTGCCAGCCCGGCGGAGCCCAGTCCCGGACATCGTTGGTCCTCCCATCCAAAAGGTGGCCAGATCCCAGTCTAAGTCGACGACGCAGGTTGGGTGGCATCGTAACTATGAAAACTAAATCATAAAAATAACTAATAAAATTAAAAATATACCTATAACAACTCAATACAAACTATACCTATAACCTAAATTATAACTATATACCTAAATTACAACTATACTTATAACAACTAAAAACTATAACTATATACCTAAATTACAACAACTAAATAAAAATTACAAAAACAACTAATAAATTACAACAACTAATAAAAATGATAACTATAACTAAACAAAAACTATACCTATACCTAAATTACAACAACTAAATAAAAATTACAACAACAACTAATAAAAATTATGACTATAACTTAATAAAAATTATAACTATACCCAAATTACAACAATGAACAACTAATAAAAACTATAACTATACCCAAATCAAACAACTAATAAAAATTATAACTATACCTAAATTACAACAACTAATAAAATTACAACAACAATTAATAAAATTACAATTAAAAAAACTTAAGAAAAAATCGTCTCACATAGCCGGCTGCGTCGGGGGAGGCGAAGCGTCGGCATGCGGGTGGTGGCGTGCGGCGAGGAGGTGGAGGCCGCCGTGCGCCGGCGGCGCGGAGAGAGGCCGACGGTGCGGGCCGACCGGCGGCGCGGGTGGAGGCGTGGCGCGGGAGGAGGTGGAGCAGATGGAGGCGCGCGGCGCGGGCCGACGACGTCGGTGGAATCGGCGCGACAAAGGTGGCGCGGGCCAGCGGCTGAAAGGACATGGATGTCGCCTAGAGGGGGGGTGAATAGGCGGTTTAAAACTTTTACGAGATGGGCTTAACAAATGCGGAATAAAACTAGCGTTTACTTTGTCAAGCCCAAAGCCTATATACTATGGTTCACCTATGTGCACCAACAACTTATTCTAAGCAATGGTTCACCTATGTGTACCAACAACTTATGCTAAGCAATACAAGCAACTTATGTGATAGCAAGATATATATAACTTCAAGCACGATGGCTATCACAAGGTAAAGTGCATAAGTAAAGAGCTCGGGTATAGAGATAACCGAGGCACGCGGGAGACGATGATTTATCCCGAAGTTCACACTCTTGCGAGTGCTAATCTCCGGTGGAGAGGTGCGGTGGCTTAGTGTTCCCGAACGCCACAAGAGGCTCACCTTGAGGTGTGGTTGCTCGTTGCACACCAACGCCACAAAGGCCTCACCCCAAGATGCGGTACTCACACCACACACCGAACGCCACGAAGGCGCCTCACCTAAATCTCCGGTGACCCTCGCCACAAAGGCCTAGGTCACGGTTCCACTAAGGGATTTCCTTCGAGGCGGAAATCGGGCCTTACACAAAGGTTGGGGCACACTTCCACAACTTAATTGGAGGCTCCCAAAAAATCGCCACAAAGGCCTAGAATCCGTCTAGGGTTCCAAGATCCCAAGAGTAACAACTTTCTTGCTTTCACCACCACGAATCACCGTGGAGAACTCAAATCGATGCACCAAATGCAATGGCAAGAACACCACAAAGATGCTCAAGGCCTTATCTCTCAAATTCCAACAAAGCTACAAAAGCTATTGGGGGAATAAGAGAGGAAGAACAAATAAGAGGAGGAACACCAAATTTCTCCAAGATCTAGATCTAGTGGATTCCCCTCACAAATAGAGGAATTTGATTGGTAGGAATGTAGATCTAGATCTACTCTCTCTTTTCCCTCAAATGGGGGCAAGAATCATGGAGGGATTGAGAGATAGAGCAAGCTTCTCAAGTTCAACAATGGAGGAGAGAGAGAGTGAGAGAAGCCCCAGCCCAAGGAGGAAGAAGGGGGTATTTATACCCCCCCAAGAAAATCGAGCCGTTGGGACAAAACGAGGGCCGGATATTCCGGCCTAAGTTGGGGCCGGAAAACCCCCCCCCCTCGGAAAATCCGGCCTTGGGGAATTTCCGGACAAAAGTCCGGCCCCCTATGACAAGGTATTAACTTGTCAATGCCTACAAGTAGTAGACTAGGGTTTCGTTGGATGTAGAGGGCAAGTAGATCCCGAAGGTTTCAGCCGAAAAGTACTCGACAATGTAAGAACTAGGGTTTGTGAGACAATGATTCGATTCTTTCTTTGTCCCTCGACTCCCCCTTATATAGGAAGTGGACCCGAGGGTTTCATAACATACAAGTTTACAGAGTCCGGGAGGGTTTCTAACCCGTCCCGCAAGATTACGAATAATGCTTCCTATTACAACTCTAACTTTCCTTAACAGTATCTTGGGCTTCCGAATCTTCTTATTCTTCGGGTCATGGGCCTTTAGTAAACCCTGGGTATCTTCTTCGGCAGGCCTATTGGGGATGCCTATGTCACCCTATCCAGTGAGCATCGCCAGAAAGTCCTTAGCCGATTTTGGGGGGCCGGATATTTGCAAAAAACTGGCAGAGACAACAAACTGAAACGGGCATAACTTTAGCATCCGGATTCCGATTTTGATGATCTTTGGCTTGTTTTGAAGGTAGGAACAAGCTCTACAAGATCATGCGGGGAACCATCATGGTCCAAAAAAGGAGGATAGAAATAAATGATGAAAGGTTTGACCTATCTAAAAAGTACATACCGGTCAAACCTCAAACCTTGAAAATTCAACAAGTTGCCAGTGCAAAAACCATTCTTGATGAACTAGAGCTTGTCATGAGAATAAGCACAAGCTCTAAAACATCACATGGATAAGATCCAAATAACAACCAAGAAAGATGATGCAAGAATGCAAAGGTTTGAGCTCTCTCCGAACGATACGATCGAGTTACTCACTCGAGAGCCCTCTTGATAGTACGGCAACTAAACTATAAACCGGTCTCCAACTACACTATGAGACCGGTGAGAAAGAAACCCTATCAAGAGCAAACCTTATACTTGCGCATTCCACTTGAGCTCGATGATGACGATCTTGACCTCAACAATATGGAACGCCTTTCTTGATTGTGCTTGCTTGACGAAATCTTGTGGATTGCTCCCCCATAATCCACCATGGGAGAGCTTCTTCTTCGGCGCATCTTCACATATCCATGATCACCATATGGATTGCTCCCCCATAATCCACCATGGGAGAGCTTCTTCTTCGACGCATCTTCACATATCCATGATCACCATATGGATGGCAAGACTCAAGCAAAGGATCTCTTCGAGATGGCTCATCTTGAACTTGCACTTCATTTCGTTGATGTCTTGAAGTTAACCTTGAGAGATCACTTCATCTTCATCTTAAAAACATACTTGAGACTTGATCTTCTTCATTTGGATGGCAAGACTCAAGCAAAGGATCTCTTCGAGATGGCTCAACTTGAACTTGCACTTCATTTCTTCATTCTTCATCATGTTGATGTCTTGAAGTAACTTGAGGGCTCACTTCATCTTCATCTTCAAGACATACTTGACACTTGATATCCTTCATCAATTTCTTCTTCTTGCAACCTTAAAGCCAACATATGGTTCAAGCATTGCCTATGGACAACACCTACAAATATAACTCAATGCAAACATTAGTCCATAGGGATTGTCATTAATTACCAAAACCACACATGGGGGCACCATGCACTTTCAGCGGCGCGGGCCGACGACGTCGGTGGAATCAGCACGACGGAGGTGGCGCGGGCCGGCAGCGCGCGCGAATTGTGCAGCCTGACATCGTCGGTGTGTTCCTCGCGCGCGTAGTCGTCCTTAGTGGTTTCTGATCGATGGGGAGGAGAGGAGAGGGTGCCACGCGGTTATAAAGGGGGAGCCTTTAGCACTGGTTGGTGGCTCCAACCTGTACTAAAGACTCAAAGGTGTATTTGGCTAGCGTATTTGGCTGGCGCGCCAAAGGCCACCCTTTAGCACCGGTTTGAGCCACAACCCGACGCTAAAGGTATTTTTCAAAAAAAATTGCCTTGCCACTGCTTCTCGCCTTATTACGTTACTAGCAAATTTGCCCGTGCATTGCTACGGGTTCACCTCCATATTTTTCATATATTAAATATATAATTTATGTAAAAGCATGTTATAATTTTGAAAAAAATTACCTATAAATTATTGTGCAATTTAAACGCATATCTAGCCATGTCACCAAAATTTTGACAGTGAAACTGCGGGCAAAACCTTCCCATATGTTGTGAAGCTGTTTGCTGAACTTTAATTGTATTCAAAGAAGAACATATGTGAAATGCACTTCTTATTTAAACACTTTGCTTTAAAACGAATAAATAATCCATATCTACACCATAGTAAAATCAAAACCATGGCCAAGAAATGGATAGAGAATTCCGAAATTTGGAAGAACGATGAGACTCGTTGGTGGACAAAGAGTTCCCACAAGGTCAGCAAAATGTCGGGACGGAGAAGCAACTTCCTCCACGCTATGTCGATCATATTGCATCTTTCTCTAGCTATATGCTCCTTCATTTTGTGTGTAATGCAATACGTAGATCTTCATGTGCGTTGTGGATGTCAAAAGCAGTTTCATGCTCAGTTTACCATCACTCTAGTGTGTATGAGCGTATACATATTTACTCCAATGGTTCTGTTCTGCAATTTGTACGGTTAATTTTTCTTAGTGGAGGCTGCATACGTGTTGAGACTTGAGAGTTCAGACTGTTCCCACGGTTCAGAGTTGAACGGAACAAAAATTTCCCTATCACATGATTCCTGCTCTGCTTCCCATTTCCCTTTCGCATGGTCCCTGCTCTGCTTCCCCTTCTCTAGCCAAAGTCAGGAGGCCTCCGAAGCCAGCAAAAATGCCTACCGTAGCCTTTGACCATGAGGTTTGCTTGCCTGATAAAATTTTATTTGCCATGAGGTTTTCAAAACCGAATTATGAAATCCAAATAGGCAAACTCAAAATATTGGTTAATCTGAAGGAAGAACCAGACTCGTCTCCTTCGCCATACATCTGTAGTGTGTATGGCCCAAAATTTAGTCGCCATAACATCTCTATCCGCTCACGATAATAATGTAAATTACTGAGAGTAGTTTTCAGCAAGGATGAGAGTAGTTTTCAGCGGCCCAAGAGATCTGCGAGACGAAAGAATGCAGGTCCATCTGAAACTTGCTATGGCTGCTGAGCAAGGCGTCCCATCTGCTTCGTCATTGCAGAAGTCTTAAAAATCACTGAACGTGTACTCAAGCTGCTCCTGTGCGGTGGAATTGAGCTCCCGCAGTCCCGCCCCGCCTCCAGGGGAGTGGCCGTCGCATGGTGGAACGCCAGGAAGGAGATGGCGATGGCCGGTGCCGGATCGACCGGGCGGAGGCGCTCGAAGACGCGTTCGTACTGGGAACCGCCTAGGCACAGGACGGCGACAAGGATCTCCTCCTCGCCGGCCTCGTCCCAAGGGCGGACTCCAGGTAGTCGGCGAAGGTCTGGCGGCAGCTGATGTCTACGGGTACTTCTATTCTTGTAGACAGTGTTGGACCTCCAAGAGCAGAGGTTTGTAGAACAGCAGCAAGTTTCCCTTAAGTGGATCACCCAAGGTTTATCGAACTCAGGGAGGAAGAAGTCAAAAATATCCCTCTCAAGCAACCCTGCAACCACAAAGCAAGAAGTCTCTTGTGTCCCCAACACACCTAATAGGTGCACTAGTTCGGCGAAGAGATAGTGAAATACATGTGGTATGAATAAGTATGAGCAGTAGCAATGGCACCAGAAAAGTGCTTTGCTGTCCAGGACTGGCGTGTGGTTGATGGTGGTAATATTGCAGGAAGTATAGATGCAGTAAAACAGTAAACAAACAGCGATAGCAGTATTTAGGAACAAGGCCTAGGGATCATACTTTCACTAGTGGACACTCTCAACATTGATCACATAACAGAATAAATGGATAGATGCTAGACTCTACACCCTCTTGTTGGATGATGAACACCACTAACTGTGTAGGATTACACGAACCCTCAATGCCGGAGTTAACAAGCTCCACAATATTCGATATTCATGTTTAAGTAACCTTAGAGTGCATGACAGATCAACATAACCAAACCAAGTACTAACATAACATGCACACTGTCACCTTCACGCTACGAAAGGATGCATAGATCACATATACCATCATAGCAATAGTTAACTTCATAATCTACAAGAGATCACAATCATAGCCTACGCCAAGTACTACACGATGCACACACTGTCACCATTACACCGTGCAGGAGGAATAAACTACTTTAATAACATCACTAGAGTAGCACACAGATATATTGTGATACAAAACACATTGCAATCATAAAGAGATATAAATAAGCACTTCAATATGCCATTCATAACAGTGAATAAGTATTCTGTGAAATATAGCCTAAGAGACCCACACGGTGCACACACTGTCACCTTTACACACGTGGGACAAGGAGTCTCCGGAGATCACATAAGTAAAATCCACTTGACTAGCATAATGACATCTAGATTACAAGCATCATCATATGAATCTCAATCATGTAAGGCAGCTCATGAGATTATTGTATTGAAGCACATAGGAGAGAGATTAACCACATAGCTACCGGTACAGCCCCGAGCCTCGATGGAGAACTACTCCCTCCTCATGGGAGACAACGATGGCGGTGAAGATGGCGGTGGAGACGGCGGTGGAGATGACTCTGGGGGCAATTCCCCGTCCCGGCAGGGTGCCGGAACAGAGACTTCTGTCCCCCGAATTGGAGTTTCTGTAGGATAACGTTGCATAGAAAACAAAAATTTTCCTACCGCGAACACGCAATCCAAGCCAAGATGCAATCTAGAAGACGGTAGCAACGAGGGGGTATCGAGTCTCACCCTTGAAGAGATTCCAAAGCCTACAAGATGAGGCTCTTGTTGCTGCGGTAGACGTTCACTTGCCGCTTGCAAAAGCGCGTAGAAGATCTTGATCACGATCGGTTCCGGCGCCACGAACGGGCAGCACCTCCGTACTCGGTCACACGTTCGGTTGTTGATGAAGACGACGTCCACCTCCCGTTCCAGCGGGCAGCGGAAGTAGTAGCTCCTCTTGAATCCGACGAGCACGACGGCGTGGTGTCGGGTGGCGGTGGAGAACTCCGGCGGAGCTTCGCTAAAGCTACGCGGAAGATATGGAGGAGAGGGGGCGGCTAGGGTTTGGGAGGGGGTGGCCGGCCACTTCAAGGGGGCGGCCAGCTTGTGGTCTTGGGGTGGCCGGCCCCCTCCCTTGGCCCCTCATTATATAGGTGGATCCCCAAGAGTTGGTCTCCAAGTCTTCGAATAAGACCCGAACAAAAACCTTCCAAAAGGAGGGGAAACCTAGCCAAGCTAGGACTCCCACCAAAGGTGGGAGTTCCACCTCCCATATGGGGGGGTGGCCGGCCCCCTAAGGAGGAGTCCACTTGGGACTCCTCCCCCACTAGGGTTGGACGGCCATGGAGGTGGAGTCCCATGTGGACTCCACCTTCCTTGGTGGTTTCTTCCGGACTTTTCTAGAACCTTCCATAGAACCTTCCGCGACATTTTAATTCACATAAAATGACATCCTATATATGAATCTTATTCTCCGGACTATTCCGGAACTCCTCGTGATGTCCGGGATCTCATCCGGGACTCCGAACAAATATTCGAACTCCATTCCATATTCAAGTACTACCATTTCAACATCCAACTTTAAGTGTGTCACCCTACGGTTCGTGAACTATGCGGACATGGTTGAGTACTCACTCCGACCAATAACCAATAGCGGGATCTGGAGATCCATAATGGCTCCCACATATTCAACGATGACTTTAGTGATCGAATGAACCATTCACATATAATACCAATTCCCTTTGTCACGCGATATTTTACTTGTCCGAGGTTTGATCTTCGGTATCACTCTATACCTTGTTCAACCTCGTCTCCTGACAAGTACTCTTTACTCGTACCGTGGTATGTGGTCTCTTATGAACTTATTCATATGCCTGCAAGACATTAGACGACATTCCACCGAGAGGGCCCAGAGTATATCTATCCGTCATCGGGATGGACAAATCCCACTGTTGATCCATATGCCTCAACTCATACTTTCCGGATACTTAATCCCACCTTTATAGCCACCCATTTACGCAGTGGTGTTTGATGTAATCAAAGTACCTTTCCGGTATAAGTGATTTATATGATCTCATGGTCATAAGGACTAGGTAACTATGTATCGAAAGCTTATAGCAAATAACTTAATGACGAGATCTTATGCTACGCTTAATTTGGGTGTATCCATTACATCATTCATACAATGATATAACCTTGTTATTAATAACATCCAATGTTCATGATTATGAAACTAATCATCCATTAATCAACAAGCCGCTTAAGAGGCATACTAGGGACTCTTTGTTGTTTACATATCACACATGTATCAATGTTTCGGTTAATACAATTATAGAATGGTATATAAACATTTATCATAAACATAAAGATATATAATAACCACTTTTATTATTGCCTCTTGGGCATATCTCCAACAGTCTCCCACTTGCACTAGAGTCAATAATCTAGATTACATTGTAAGGAACCTAACACCCATGGCATTCTGGTGTTGGTCATGCTTTGCCCTAGGGAGAGCTTTAGTCAACGGATCTGCTACATTCGGATCGGTGTGTACTTTGCAAATCTTTACTTCTCCATCTTCGATGTACTCGCGAATCGAGTGGTAACGCAGCTTGATATGCTTCAGCCTCTTGTGTGACCTTGGTTCTTGTGCATTGGCGATGGCACCCATGTTGTCACAAGTATATGACTAGTGGGTCCAATGCACTAGGAACCACACCGAGCTCTACAATGAACCTCTTCATCCATACCGCTTCTGATGAAGCCTCTGAAGCCGCTATGTACTCTGATTCTGTTGAAGACTTCGCCACCGTGCACTACTTCAAGCTTGCCCAGCTTACTGCAGCACCATTAAATATAAACACGTACCCAGACTATGACTTAGAGTCATCAGGATCAGTGTTCCAACTTGCATCGGTGTAACTTGTAACAACGAGCTCTTGGTCACCTCCATAACAAAGAAACATATCCTTAGTTCTTTTCAAGTACTTCAGGATATTCTTGACCGCTGTCCAGATGTTCCATTCCTGGATCACTTTGATATCCGCTAGTCAAACTAACAGACATGCGCTATATCCGGTCTTGTACATAGCATGGCATACATAATAGAGCCTACTGCCGAAGCATAGGGGATCCGACTCATCCTTTCTCTTTCTTACGCACGTAGCCGGTCCTTGAGTCTTACTCAAGACCTTGCCTCGGTAACATAGGTAAAAACCCTTTCTTACTTTCGTCCATTCTAAACTTCTTTAGAATCCTGTCCGTGTATGTACTCTGTGATAGCCCTATTAGGCGTCTTGATCTATCTCTATAAATCTTGATGCCTAATATATACGATGCTTCACCAAGGTCTTTCATTGAAAAACTGTTATTCAAATAACCTTTTACACTTCTTAATAGTTCTATATCATTCCCAATCAATAATATGTCATCTACATATAATATCAGGAATGCTACAGAGCTCCCACTCACTTTCTTGTAAATACAGGCCTCTCCATGACACTGGTATAAACCCGAAGTCTTTGATCACCTTATCAAAGCGTCGGTTCCAACTTCTTGATGCTTGCTTCAGTCCATAGATTGAACGCTGAAGTTTGCATACTTTGTCAGCATTTTTAGGATCGACAAAACCTTTGGGTTGTACCATATACAACTCTTCCTCAATGTCTCCATTAAGGAACGCCGTTTTGACATCCATCTCGCCAAATCTCATAATCGAAAAATGCAGCTATTGCTAACAAAATCCTCACAGATTTTAGCTTCGCTACAGGTGAGAAAGTCTCATCGTAGTCAACTCCTTGAATTTGTCGTAAACCCTTTGCGACAAGTCGAGCTTTATAGACAGTAATATTACCATCAGCATCTGTTTTTCTCTTGAAGATCCATTTATTCTCGACAGCCTTTCGGCTATCGGGTAAGTCTACCAAAGTCCATACTTTGTTATCATACATGGATCCCATTTCGGATTTCATGGCTTCTTGCCATTTGTTGGAATCTGGGCTCATCATCGCTTCTTCATACGTCGCAGGGTCCTCATCATTGTTATCCACAATCATGACATTTAGACAAGGATCATACCAATCAGGAGTGGCACGTTCCCTTGTCGATCTGCGAGGTTCAGTAGTTTCCTCGTTCGAAGTTTCATGATCATTATCATTAGCTTCCTCTGTTGCCGGTGTAGGCGGTACAGGGGTTGACTGCCAAAACCCACCGGCGGGCAGCGGCCTTGTCAACACCGTAGAGCCGGGAAGAGCCTAGAGCTGCGGCTGGCTGAGACCCCTCCGAGCGACGGCCCGCAATGCTCTTCTGGTCACACGCGGCGATGCGAAGTGCAAGGGCGTGCCACCTGACCTATACCTGGTCGGGAAGGTGATGGGGATGCCTCGCTTAGTTTCTGCAGGGCATACATGTAAATATTAAATACGAGCCTCGATCGGCTCTCGGAGTTATCCCGTGGATCGGCTCAAAGAGCCGATCCACCCATGATTCGTACGGGGTGCACGAATACTTGGTGGTCCTGCTTGATCAAGATGAAGCTAATGAGATCTACGACGATTTAGGGTTTTCACCGCATAATCGGATCATCCTACTCCAGAGTTGGGCCTCGCGGCCACGCACGGTGCTCGTAAGCCGATCCTAAACAAGGCCTAAAAACCAACATGAAGTTGATCCTCGGAACATCCCGTTTAGGACTTGCGAACGCCACCCTACGTGCCACTGGATCCTCCCCCCCTTTGTAAGGCCTAACTATTGCAGATATTAAACTAATCCTTGTAGAGCAAGGAGCAATCGTAACGGATCAGATCTACTAAATAATGATCAAGCGGAGCGCCGCCCCCACACCTGAGATAGGCGTGAGGGCGGCTAGATATGCAAGGGTTGCACTACGTAAGCATGCTTAAACGAAGAAAAATGCTAACCCTAACACATCTAATGATAACTACGTTGCTCGCCATCAAAAGCGCTTCGATACGAGCAACGCATGAACAACGTGGGGCTTGTGCTGCCTAGATCGCAAGATGCGATCTAGGCAGCATGTCGCTACCCGATAGAAACCCTCGAGACGAAGGAGTTGGCGATGCGCCGAGATTGGTTTGTTTTGGGGTTGAACGTGAGTTGTTGTTTATTCCATAAACCCTAGATACATATTTATAGTCCAGCGGACTTTCTAATGTGGGCATGCACTAAACCGTGCACGAGTAAGATTCTATCTCTAAACTAAAATAGATCTAATATGTTACAGATACACGGGCAATTAAGCCCAACTTGGTATAACAGGCCGATTCATGTAATTCTCCATGTATATTTCCTCAAGCCCATCTTGACTGCGGCCCACCTCTGACTCGGTCAAATCTTGGTGATAACACATGCCCCCCTGGTTTTGGAATTGGTAATTCCAAAATCACTCTGCTTTCCTTCGTCGGGTCATGTCGTGGCGAACCGTCGCAGATATCCCTCATGATGATGCCTTGCCTTCTCAACTTCTCCGCGTGACTCGGCAGTTTTTTTTCTTTTTTAGGCACCACTCCTCGGAAGCTGCCGTGGCATTGAATTTCCACTATATACTCCTTCGATTTAACCGCTCCGAACAGTTCTCCTTTGTATCTCCTCCGCATTAGCGCTCCAAAAACCCTCCCAGCCACCATGTCTTCCTCCTCCTCTGCCCCATCGGATCTTGCCAGCCAATCCTCCACGTCCCGTGAGCCGACGCCGGAGTACAACGCGGCGGCGGTCCACGCGGCCAACACCCGCCGCGCCATTGCGGCCGGGGAGGAGTCAGACCACGACTTCTCCATCCGGTCCGAGGACGACCAGTCCTTGACGGACGGGGAGAGCAGCCTCCGCTTCCTCGCCGTTGGGGAAACGGAGGAGGAGAGTGACGACGACAGCTTCTCCTGCGACTTCACCTCTTCCGGGGAGGAGGAGGAGCAGGAAGAGGAGGAGGAGGACGTCGACGAGAGCTCCCCGACGAGCCGCCGGCCAAGAGGTTCTGCCCTTGGCCGGGCAATCTTAGCGACTTCGACAGCGACGAGGACGACGCTGACGAAGAAGATGAAGACAACGAGGGCCCGGTCGGCGGCCATTGGAGCGATGACGAGCCCGCCGGGAGCAGCGCCGATAGCAGCGACGATGGCGACGACGAGGGCAGTGATGGCCCATAGATAGGACCTTTAGAATAGGGCCAGTAGTAGCAGATGGGGCAATGGATCCCCTAGTATTTCCCTTTTGAGAGCAATTAGCTCTTTATGTAAGAAATCTTATCTTAATCAATGAAGAACTTTTCCCCAATTTCGATTTTGCCGATTCCTTCTGAATTTAATTGAGCCGATTCTCTCTCCTACTGACCTTGCCGATTCGTCTCTTTTGCCAATGCGTAATGAGCCGATCGTACCGCATCGGTCCTTCGAAATTCACCCTTCTCTTCTTCAACTGATGATTTTCTGAATCTGGTGAAAAAATGCCGGATCTTCAGGTAAACCTTCGAACTTTTCCCACCAAACCCATCAATCCTTTTCAGTACCCATCATTGTGAAGAGGGTTGCGATGAAGGATCAGCCGATGGTATACCCATCGGTTCTTTAAACAGAGTATCCAACAGGCCTGCTGCCCCCCGAGTCTTAGCCGAGGCAAAACAGAGCTGTATGGACCTGGGCTCGATCATGCCTGAGGGAGCTTCTTATGCCGAGCTAGCCGATTTGAACATAAATCGGCTTCCCAAAGCAGAGAGCCTTCAAGGCGAGCTGCCCCCCGAGTTTCTTCAGTCCCTGCCGGCCAGATAGGCTCCTTTCCTTTGGTGGACCTGATGCAATCCATCCTTGACCTGATCCGCACGCCCATGCTGCTCCGACATTGTTCTTGAAGAGAGGATCCGAGCTTCCAAACTCGCGAGGAGTTCCTTCATAAAAATCTCCCTTTTGTGCTCCATTGACCCTCTGATCGTAACAGTTACTCCTCTTGAGTCGATGGCCATGCATCGGCTTCCATATCCTTAAGTCGATGCCTGCTGCATCGGCTGTGCTCGAAAAATTTCGAATTTTCACTTTTTATTTATATTTTTGTTTGTTTGTTTTTTTTTACGGCCGACCTGTGCATCGGCCCCCATATTCCAATACCCATCACCAGAAGATGAGATGCTTCCGTTGCATATCCTCGTATTTTATCTACACTGGTGCCCCCGAGCCGATGCTTGTCAAGAGAATTGATGGTATCGGCTCAGTTGGATAACATGTTGAACCCAGGCGGAATGGTGGGTGAGGATAATTTTGGCCGATTGCTGGAATCGGCCTCCACGTTGCTTGCTCGTTGAAGGTTTTGTAAGTTCCCTTCATAAATTTTTTGGGGCCGATCACAAGGATCAGCCTCTCCTGGTTTGCTCATTGGTTTGATCTTGCTACTTGGTCCGGCTGGATAAAACCAACCCGACCTCTGACTTGATGCGCTTGCTGTCGTCCACCTTGAGTGCTCCGTAGAGTCGTGGAGCGCTAAGCTCTGTCGGCAAGACGAGTACCATGTTTGTGCCGGCCGATGTCTCATCATCGGCTTTCCTCTGTTTGGGGCGCCACTCCATTTTCCGTGGACGACCCTCTTCATCCAGGGTTCGCTGAACCTTTGCAGCCAGATCAGGCCGTGCCTTCCTTAGCGTATGAAGGTACAACCTTTCGGCTTCCTCCAAGCCGCGCAATCGCTGAACCCTGCGCTTTTGGGAACGGCTGAGTCCGTCAGGGCACCACCTTGGCCGGTGGTACCTGTCTTCTTCCACTTCTCCCTCGTCTTCTGAATCCTCAAGATCTGCCCAACGAGGTGGCTCAGCGCGTTTGCTTTGTGGCGGGAGAGGCCCTAGGCGCTCGAACACAGACACGTTGGCTGCCTCCTTCTTCTTCTTGTTGCATTCTGGGCAATTGCCGATTGTGGGCAATCGGCTCATTCCTGAATCCCAGCAGTGTCTGAAGAAGGGGCAGTCCCAATGTCTGGCGTTGTCATCTTGCTCCCTTGATCCTTCCGTGGCACAGCGCTCGTGCTCCTCCTCGTCGCGATCCTGTCGACGATATCTTCTGGCTTCTCTAGCCAGACGATCTCCTCTATCATCGTAATTGGACCGTCGGCGTTGGTCATGCCGACTCACATATTTGTTGAGGAGGTGATCGAGAGAGGGTCGGCTGATATCTTATATTCTTCACCTCTCCCTCCGTGACATAGCGCTTGCCATCATGACGGAGCCGATCGCGTGGAGCGGCCTCCTCCGTATCCTTGCTATGAGAGCAGGCTGCCCTCATCTCCATCTTTGCCGAGTGGTTTCCGGGTCCTACCATGTTGATGCTGAACGAGGGACCCGGCTGGCAACCTTCGGGGTAGGTGATTTCTACCATGTTAACGGCGGGGAAGGGTTGGGTGTCGACCTTCATGGCGTATCGGTTGAAAATTAGCCGCCCCTTCTCTATCGCCGCTTGGATGTGCTGACGCCACACCCGGCAGTCGTTGGTGGCATGGGAAAGCGAGTTGTGGAATTTGCAGTACGGCTTTCCGTTTAGCTCTTTCGCCGTGGGGAACTTGAGACCTTCAGGAATCGCCAACTGTTTCTCCTTGAGCGGAGGTCGAAGATTTGTTCGAGTCTTGGTTACGTCAAAATCAAATCCCCCGGGCGGCCCCGGTGGCTTTACCCATTTGCGGGCCACGGGGGTTCCTCCCCGAGTCCACTCAGCCACTCGCTATTTCTTGGTCTCCCGCGAGCACTTCATCTTCCTCTCGTATCGACCATAACTACTGCACGCTTGAACTTGTCTTGGTACGGGTCGGGGTGGCGGCCGTTCATATGCCGATAGTTTCGAACCATGTGCGCCGGCGAGGGATAATCCGCTTGGGAGGCCATGTCCTTGAGCTGTGTTGCAAGGCACCGCTACGCCAACTCGACTTGCTTCCTTTTCGGTTATACGAACCGAATAACATCGGTTCCTAAGATTCTCGAAGCGCTGGATGTATTCACGTCACCGTTTCCCCGCGCTTCGACGTAGTTGTGCTAGATCGGCAATGCCGGACTCGGAAGCTTCGAATGGTATTGCATATGGAACTCGTTCTTCCAATTGCTTCCAAGACTGGATGGAGTTTGCTGGCAAAGAGGTGTACCATCCAAAAGCCGATCCGTGAGGGACTGTGAAAAGAGCCTCACGCGTAGCCGATCCGACACCGAAGCCGGTCCTAGTTGAGCCAAATATCGGCTGACGTGCTCGATGGAGCTGGAGCCATCTGATCCACTGAATTTGGAGAAGTCAAGGAGCCGATATTTAGGTGGCAGCGGGATCATCTCGTAATCGTCGGGGTACGGCTTGGAATAGCCGACGGCCCTTCTTTTCGGCATCATGCCGAACTGGTCTCTCGCATGGTGCCGATCCGATCCGCCGTGTCTGGCCGTAGGAGTTGCACTGCGAAGATTCGCCGGGGTGGCGTACTTGGCCAGCCATGTTTGCTTTTCCGGCTACGAGCCAGCTGCGAGGAGCTGGGCTCGGGGGTTTCGTCGGTGTGGCGTATTTAGTTAGCCACGTTTGCTTCTCAGGCTCTGTCGCCGACGTTCCTCCTGTCTTCGCCGGAGTCCCCGATGTTGTGGCCTGGTTTGTGAGTGCCCAGTCACCACAATCCGGCACATACATGCACGCGTATCCTTGAGGGATCTCCTTAGGCGCCTCCATTAAGAACTAGTAGTCACTAGGGTCGCCACCAATCCTGTAGACGAGGAATGCCGGTGTAGTCGGCACTTCGGCAGAGTGCTGCCAACGCATATGGCAGCGGTGGGCGGGGCCGGAGTGGCAACTCTCCTTGATGAGTCCCGAGAGCTGGTCCCGACGGCGAGTGCCGGTGGCTCATGATCTCCTGGATCACGCGCGGAGCGACACGCTCCAACACGTTGACCAAGTTCTCGAGTGGCGGTGTAGCGAGTGAGCCACCGGGTAGTTGATCTCCTGCCGCTGGACCCCCGGTGCGTTCCTCCGACGGGGTAGAGAGGTCTATCCCATCGAGCGCACCTTGCGGTGAGAACCCCTTCCATCTGATGCCATGGGAACGGGTTCTGTGAAAAGAGCCGATGAGGTGGGCGTCGAGGGTGGCCTTGATCTCGTTGTATTGCTTCTTGAGGTCGTCGGGCGGATCCTCGTAGGTGAGCTGGCGTGCCGTCCGCCATCTCGGATGTAGATGGCGATGTGGTTGATGTAGACGATTGTCCCACCGGTCGTGCCGAAATGTGTTGGTCGCCAAAACCCACCGGCGGGCGGCGGCCTTGTCAACACCGTAGAGCCGGGAAGAGCCTAGAGCTGCGGCTGGTCGAGACCCCTCCGAGCGACGGCCCGCAATGCTCTTACGGTCACACGCGGCGATGCGAGAGTGCAGGGCGTGCCACCCGACCTATACCTGGTCGGGGAAGGTGATGGGGATGCCTCGCTTAGTTTCTGCAGGGCATACATGTAAACATTAAATACGAGCCTCGATCGGCTCTCGAGTTATCCTGTGGATCGGCTCAAAGAGCCGATCCACCCATGATTCGTACGGGGTGCACGAATACTTGGTGGTCCTGCTTGATCAAGATGAAGCTAATGAGATCTACGACGATTTAGGGTTTTCACCGCATAATCGGATCATCCTACTCCAGGTTGGGCCTCGCGGCCACGCACGGTGCTCGTAAGCCGATCCTAAACAAGGCCTAAAAACCAACATGAAGTTGATCCTCGGAACATCCCGTTTAGGACTTGCGAACGCCACCCTACGTGCCACTGGATCCTCCCCCCCTTTGTAAGGCCTAACTATTGCCGATATTAAACTAATCCTTGTAGAGCAAGGAGCAATCGTAACGGATCGGATCTACTAAATAATGATCAAGCGGGGTGCCGCCCCCACACCTGAGATAGGCGTGAGGGCGGCTAGATATGCAAGGGTTGCACTACGTAAGCATGCTTAAACGAAGAACAATGCTAACCCTAACACATCTAATGATAACTACGTTGCTCGCCATCAAAAGCGCTTCGATACGAGCAACGCATGAACAACGTGGGGCTTGTGCTTTGCCTAGATCGCAAGATGCGATCTAGGCGACATGTCGCTTACCCGATAGAAACCCTCGAGACGAAGGAGTTGGCGATGCGCCGAGATTGGTTTGTTTTGGGGTTGAACGTGAGTTGTTGTTTATTCCATAAACCCTAGATACATATTTATAGTCCAGCGGACTTTCTAATGTGGGCATGCACTAAACCGTGCACGAGTAAGATTCTATCTCTAAACTAAAATAGATCTAATATGTTACAGATACACGGGCAATTAAGCCCAACTTGGTATAACAGGCCGATTCATGTAATTCTCCATGTATATTTCCTCAAGCCCATCTTGACTGCGGCCCACCTCTGACTCGGTCAAATCTTGGTGATAACAACAGGTACAACTTCCGGTACTGCGCTACTCTGATCAACGAGTATAGATTCATTAATCTCATCGAGTTCTACTTTTCTTCCGGTCACTTCTTTAGTGAGAAATTCTTTCTCAAGAAAGGTTCCGTTCTTAGCAACAAAGATTTTGCCTTCGGATCTGTGATAGAAAGTGTACCCTATAGTTTCCTTAGGGTATCCTATGAAGATGCATTTCTCCGCTTTGGGTTCTAGCTTGTCCGGTTGTAACTTTTTTACATAGGCTTCGCAACCCCAAACTTTAAGGAACGACGACTTAGGTTTCTTATTAAACCATAATTCATACGGTGTCGTTTCTACGGATTTTGATGGTGCTCTATTTAAAGTGAATGCGGCTGTCTCTAATGCATAACTCCAAAATGATAACGACAAATCGATAAGAGACATCATAGAACGAACCATATCTAATAGAGTTCGATTACGACGTTCGGACACACCGTTTCGTTGTGGTGTTCCCGGCGGTGTCAATTGTGAAAGTATTCCGCATTTCTTTAAATGCATGCCAAACTCATAACTCAGATATTCACCTCCACGATCAGATCGTAGAAATTTAATCTTCTTGTTTCGTTGATTTTCTACTTCACTTTGGAATTCCTTAAACTTCTCAAAAGTTTCGGATTTATGTTTCATGAAATAGATATACCCATATCTACTCAGATCATCTGTGAAGGTTAGAACATAACGATAACCACCGCGCGATGCTACACTCATTGGTCCGCATACATCGGTATGTATGATTTCCAATAAGTCGGTAGCTCGCTCCATCATACCGAGAAAATGGAGTCTTAGTCATTTTTCCCATTAGACATGCTTCGCATCTATCAAGTGACTCAAAGTCAAGTGATTCAAGTAATCCATCCGTATGGAGTTTCTTCATGCGCTTCACTCCAATATGACCAAGACGACGATTGCCACATATAAGTAGAATTATCATTCAATTTAATTCGCTTAGCATCAATGTTATGTATATGCGTATCACTACTATCGAGATCTAACAGAAATAAGCCATTCTTTTCGGGTGCTCGACCATAAAAGATATTATTCATAAAAATAGAACAACCATTATTCTCGGACTTGAATGAATAACCGTCTTGCATTAAACAAGATCCGGATATAATGTTCATGCTCAACGCGGGTACAAAATAACAATTATTTAGGCTTAAAACTAATCCCGAAGGTAGATGTAGAGGAAGTGTGCCGACAGCGATCACATCGACTTTGGATCCATTTCCAACGCGCATCGTCACTTCATCTTTCGGTAGTCTTCGTTTATTCTTTAGTTCCTGTTTCGAGTTACAAATATGAGCAACCGAACCGGTATCAAATACCCAGGTACTAGAACGAGAACCGATGAGATAAACATCTATAACATGTATATCGGATATACCTTCTTTCTTCTTCTTGACAAGGCCGCTCTTCGGATCCGCCAAATACTTGGAGCAATTACGCTTCCGGTGTCCCTTCTCCTTGCGATAATAGCACTCAGCATCAGGCTTAGGGCCGTTCTTAGGTTTCATAGGAGGCGTGGCAGCTTTCTTGCCACCCTTCTTGAATTTTCCCTTAGACTTGCCCTGTTTCTTGAAACTGGTGGTCTCGTTGACCATCAACATTTGGTGCTCTTTCTTGATCTCAATCTCAGCAGTTTTTAGCATGCCAAAGAGTTCAGATAACTCGTTGTTCATGTTCTACATATTGTAGTTCATCACAAAGTTCTTGTAACTTGGTGGTAGTGATTGAAGGACACGATTAATCCCCAGTCTGTTAGGAATCACTATTCCCAAGTCACTGAGTTTCTTCGCATGCCCGGTCATGGCGAGCATGTGCTCACTAATGGAGCTGCCTTCTTCCATCATACAGCTGAAGAAATGTTTCGATGCTTCATAGCATTCCACGGCCGCATGAGTCTCAAAAATAGCTTTCAGCTCATTCATCAACTCATGAGGATCGTGGTGCTCAAAACGTTTTTGAAGATCGGATTCCGGTACCGCACGGGATGGCACACCGAACTTGAGAGTACCGAGTTTTCCGAGTCTCGTAAACAGCTTTTACTTCATCGGTTTCGGTTTGCTGGGGAGGGTCACCTAGCGGTGCATCAAGCACATATTGCAGATTTCCGCCGGAGAGGAAGATCCTCACATGACGGAACCGGTCGGTGAAGTTGCTACCGTTGCTCTTAAGCTTTTCTTTCTCTAGGAACTGGTTAAAATTGATTGGGGACGCCATCTCTACAACATATATTTGCAATAGTTTAGACTAAGTTTATGACAAATTGAGTTCAAATTTTAATTCAACATAATTAAAAATCTAGGTGAACTCCCACTCAAAACAATATCCCTCGCATTGTCTTAGTGATCACACGAACCAAATCCATCACACCATAGTCCGATCATCACGAGACAAGGTGTAATTTCAATGGCGAACACTCAAAGTGTTCATCATATCAATTATATGATTCATGCTCTACCTTTCGGTATCACGTGTTCCGAGACCATGTCTGTACATGCTAGGCTCGTCAAGGCTACCTTAGTATCCGCATGTGCAAAACTGGCTTGCACCCGTTGTATGCACTTGTTGATTCTATCACACCCGATCATCACGAGATGCTTTGAAACGACAAGTCTTGGCAACGGTGCTACTAAGGATGAACACTTTATTATCTTGAAATTTTAGTGAGGGATCATCTTATAATGCTACCGTCGCGATCTAAGCAAAATAAGATGCATAAAAGGATTAACATCACATGCAGTTCATATGTGATATGATATGGCCCTTTTGTCTTTGCGCCTTTGATCTTCATCTCCAAAGCACGGACATGATCTCCATCATCTTCGGGCATGATCTCCATCATCGTCGGCCTAGCGTCAAGGTCAATGGCGCCGTCTTCATGATTGCCCTCCATGTAGGAACTATTACAACTACCTTGAAATACTACTCAACATGAAATTTAAAGACAACCATAAGGCTCTCGCCGGATTGCCACAATACAATAATGATCATCTCATACATATTCATCATCACATTATGGCCATATCACATCACCAAACCCTGCAAAAACAAGTTAGACGCTCTCTAATTTGGTTTGCATATTTTACGTGGTTTAGGGTTTTCGATATAGATCTAATCTACCTACGAACATGAACCACAACGTTGATACTAATGTTGTCAATAGAAGAGTAAATTGAATCTTTACTATAGTAGGAGAGACAGACACCCGCAAAGCCTCTTATGCAATACAAGTTGCATGTCGAACGAGGAACAAGTCTCATGAACGCGGTCATGTAAAGTTAGTCCGAGCCGCTTCATCCCACTATGCCATAAAGATGCAAAGTACTCAACTAAAGATAACAAGAGCATCAAAGCCCACAAAACCATTGTGTTCTACTCGTGCAACCATCTATGCATAGACACGGCTCTGATACCACTTTAGGATAACGTTGCATAGAAAACAAAAAATTTCCTACCGCGAACACGCAATCCAAGCCAAGATGCAATCTAGAAGACGGTAGCAACGAGGGGGTATCGAGTCTCACCCTTGAAGAGATTCCAAAACCTACAAGATGAGGCTCTTGTTGCTGCGGTAGACGTTCACTTGCCGCTTGCAAAAGCGCGTAGAAGATCTTGATCACGATCGGTTCCGGCGCCACGAACGGGCAGCACCTCCGTACTCGGTCACACGTTCGGTTGTTGATGAAGACGACGTCCACCTCCCGTTCCAGCGGGCAGCGGAAGTAGTAGCTCCTCTTGAATCCGACAACACGACGGCATGGTGTCGGTGGCGGTGGAGAACTCCGGCGGAGCTTCGCTAAAGCTACGCGGAAGATATGGAGGAGAGGGGGCGGCTAGGGTTTGGGAGGGGGTGGCCGGCCACTTCAAGGGGGCGGCCAGCTTGTGGTCTTGGGGTGGCCGGCCCCCTCCCTTGGCCCCTCATTATATAGGTGGATCCCCAAGAGTTGGTCTCCAAGTCTTCGAATAAGACCCGAACCAAAAACCTTCCATAAGGAGGGGAAACCTAGCCAAGCTAGGACTCCCACCAAAGGTGGGAGTTCCACCTCCCATATGGGGGGTGGCCGGCCCCCTAAGGAGGAGTCCACTTGGGACTCCTCCCCCACTAGGGTTGGCCGGCCATGGAGGTGGAGTCCCATGTGGACTCCACCTTCCTTGGTGGTTTCTTCCGGACTTTTCTAGAACCTTCTAGAACCTTCCATAGAACCTTCCGCGACATTTTAATTCACATAAAATGACATCCTATATATGAATCTTATTCTCCGGACTATTCCGGAACTCCTCGTGATGTCCGGGATCTCATCCAGGACTCCGAACAAATATTCGAACTCCATTCCATATTCAAGTACTACCATTTCAACATCCAACTTTAAGTGTGTCACCCTACGGTTCGTGAACTATGAGGACATGGTTGAGTACTCACTCCGACCAATAACCAATAGCGGGAGCTGGAGATCCATAATGGCTCCCACATATTCAACGATGACTTTAGTGATCGAATGAACCATTCACATATAATACCAATTCCCTTTGTCACGCGATATTTTACTTGTCTGAGGTTTGATCTTCGGTATCACTGTATACCTTGTTCAACCTCGTCTTCTGACAAGTACTCTTTACTCGTACCGTGGTATGTGGTCTCTTGTGAACTTATTCATATGCTTGCAAGACATTAGACGACATTCCACCGAGAGGCCCAGAGTATATCTATCCGTCATCGGGATGGACAAATCCCATTGTTGATCCATATGCCTCAACTCATACTTTCCGGATACTTAATCCCACCTTTATAGCCACCCATTTACGCAGTGGTGTTTGATGTAATCAAAGTACCTTTCCGGTATAAGTGATTTATATGATCTCATGGTCATAAGGACTAGGTAACTATGTATCGAAAGCTTATAGCAAATAACTTAATGACGAGATCTTATGCTACGTTAATTTGGGTGTATCCATTACATCATTCATACAATGATATAACCTTGTTATTAATAACATCCAATGTTCATGATTATGAAACTAATCATCCATTAATCAACAAGCCAGTTAAGAGGCATACTAGGGACTCTTTGTTGTTTACATATCACACATGTATGAATGTTTCGGTTAATACAATTATAGCATGGTATATAAACATTTATCATAAACATAAAGATATATAATAACCACTTTTATAATTGCCTCTTGGGCATATCTCCAACAGTTTTGTGATGGCGGCGGCTCTGGATGGTTTTCTCTGGTTTCGTCCAACGTGGTCGAGGTTTTAGGTCAGGGACGACTAAATAGGCGAAGAGGCGGAGTCGGAGGGGCCACGGGGTGCCCACACACTAGGGGGCGCGCCCCCCTTGGGCCGCGCCGCCCTGTGGGGTGGGCCCCCCGGCTCCCCTCTCGCCTTTCTCCGGTGCTCTGGAAGCTTCCGGGAATTATAAGATCTTCGGTGTTGATTTCGTCCGATTCCGAAAATATTTCTTTACTAGGATTTCTGAAACCAAAAACAGCAGAAAACAGCAACTGGCCTTTCGGCATCTCGTCAATAGGTTAGTTCCAGAAAATGCATAAATACAACATAAAGTATGCATAAAACATGTAGATATCATCAATAATGTGGCATGGAACATAAGAAATTATCGATACGTCGGAGACGTATCAGCATCCCCAAGCTTAGTTCCTGCTCGTCCCGAGCAGGTAAACGATAACAAAGATAATTTGCGGAGTGACATGCCATCATAACCTTGATCATACTATTGTAAGCATATGTAATGAATGCAGCGATCAAAACAATGGTAATGGCATGAGTAAACAAATGAATCATAAAGCAAAGACTTTTCATGAATAGTACTTTCAAGACAAGCATCAATAAGTCTTGCATAAGAGTTAACTCATAAAGCAATAAATTCATAGTAAAGGCATTGAAGCAACACAATGGAAGATTAAGTTTCAGTGGTTGCTTTCAACTTGTAACATGTATATCTCAATGATAGTTGTCAATGCAAAGCAATATAACAAGTGCAATAAGCAAGTATGTAAGAATCAATGCACAGTTAACACAAGTGTTTGCTTCCAAGATAGAGAGAAATGGGTAAACTGACTCAACAATAAAGTAAAAAGATAGGCCCTTCGCAGAGGGAAGCATTGATTACTATATTTGTGCTAGAGCTTTTCATTTTTAAAACAAGAAACAATTTTGTCAACGGTAGTAATAAAGCATATGAGTTATGTATAAGACATCTTATAAGTTGCAAGCCTCATGCATAGTGTACTAATAGTGCTCGCACCTTGTCCTAATTAGCTTGGGTTAACACTGATTATCATTGCATAGCATATGTTTCAACCAAGTGTCACAAAGGGGTACCTCTATGCCGCATGTACAAAGGTCCAAGGAGAAAGCTCGCATTGGATTTCTCGCTTTTGATTATTCTCAACTTAGACATCCATACCGGGACAACATAGACAACAGATAATGGACTCCTCTTTAATGCATAAGCATTTAACAACAGTTATTATTCTCATAAGAAATTGAGGATTAGCTGTCCAAACTGAAACTTCCACCATGAATCATGGCTTTAGTTAGCGGCCCAATGTTCTTCTCTAACAGTATGCATACTCAAACCATTTGATTGTGAAAACCGCCCTTACTTCAGACAAGACGAACATGCATAGCAACTCACATGATATTCAACAAAGGTAAAAGAGTTGATGGCGTCCCCAGAAAACATGGTTACCGCTCAACAAGCAACTTACTAAGAAATAAGACACATAAGTACATATTCTTCACCACAATAGTTTTTAAGCTATTTTGTCCCATGAGCTATATATTGCAAAGGCAAAGAATGGAAATTTTAAAGGTAGCACTCAAGTAATTTACTTTGGAATGGCGGGGAAATACCATGTAGTAGGTAGGTATGGTGGACACAAATGGCATAGTGATTGGCTCAAGGATTTTGGATGCGTGAGAAGTATTCCCTCTCGATACAAGGCTTAGGCTAGCAAGGTTTATTTGAAAGAAACACAAGGATGAACCGGTGCAGCAAAACTCACATAAAAGACATATTGTAAACATTATAAGACTCTACACCGTCTTCCTTGTTGTTCAAACTCTTTACTAGAAATTATCTAGACCTTAGAGAGACCAATTATGCAAACCAAATTTTAGCAAGCTCTATGTATTTCTTCATTAATAGGTGCAAAGTATATGATGCAAGAGCTTAAACATGAGCACAACAATTGCCAAGTATCAAATTATTCAAGACATTCTACCAATTACTACATGTAGCATTTTCCGTTTCCAACCATATAACAATTAACGAAGCAGTTTCAACCTTCGCCATGAAAAATAAAAGCTAAGAACACATGTGTTCATATGAACCAGCGGAGCGTGTCTCTCTCCCACACAAGCATTTATTAAAACAAAAACAAAAAACAAAAACAAACAGACGCTCCAAGTAAAGTACATATGATGTGACCGAATAAAAATATAGTTTCAAGAGAAGGAACCTGATAATTTGTCGATGAAGAAGGGGATGCCTTGGGCATCCCCAAGCTTAGATGCTTGAGTCTTCTTGAAATATGCAGGGATGAACCACCGGGGCATCCCCAAGCTTAGACTTTTCACTCTTCTTGATCGTAGTATATCATCCTCCTCTCTTGACCCTTGAAAACTTCCTTCACACCAAACTCGAAACAAACTCATTAGAGGGTTAGTGCATAATCAAAAACTCACATGTTCAGAGGTGACACAATCATTCTTAACACTTCTGGACATTTCTCAAAGCTACTGGAAGTTAATGGAACAAAGAAATCCATCCAACATAGCAAAAGAAGCAATGCGAAATAAAAGGCAGAATCTGTCAAAACAGAACAGTCCGTAAAGACGAATTTTATTGAGGCACCAGACTTGCTCAGATGAAAATACTCAAATTGAATGAAAGTTGCGTACATATCTGAGGATCACTCACGTAAATTCGCATAATTTTCTGAGTTACCTACAGAGAATTATGCCCAGATTCGTGACAGCAAAGAAATCTGTTTCTGCGCAGTAATCCAAATCTAGTATGAACCTTACTATCAAAGACTTTACTTGGCACAACTAGGCACAAAACTAAGATAAGGAGAGGTTGCTACAGTAGTAACAACTTCCAAGACTCAAATACAAAATAAAAGTACTGTAGCAAAATAAACACATGGGTTATCTCCCAAGAAGTTCTTTCTTTATAGCCATTAAGATGGGCTCAATAATTTCAATGATGCACTCCCAAGAAATAAGAGTTGAGGCAAAAGAGAGCATCAAGAGGCAAATTCAAAACACATTTAAGTCTACCCCACTTCCTATGGAAAGGAATATTGTACACAAATGAATTCATGAAGAACAAAGTGACAAGCATAAGAGGATAAAACACGAGTAACTTCAAGATTCTCAACATAAAGAGGGGAAACTTTATATTATTAAGATGCCTATAACCATGTTTCCCTCTCTCATAATAACTTTCAGTAGCATCATTGATGAAATCCACAATATAACCATCACTTAAAACATTCTTATCACGGTTCATGTGCATAGAAGTATCATTAATTTTGGCATAAGAAGAGTTCTTCTCATTAATAGTAATTGGAGTAAGATTATTATCAAGAATTTGAACATGGTAAACAAGTTGCATATTAAGGGAATTGTTTTTGGCAATCCAATCATAACTATGACTAGTTTCATAAGGATAATTATAACCTATATCATAGCATTCTTTATAATAATCATCAAATGTCGGAGGCACAGTGTCATCATAAGAAATAGAATAGTTATCTTTCACGATCGGTTTATCTGTGACCATACCATCATTGTTATTAGAAGGAGATGTATCAAACACATAATGATCAGTAGCAAAAGGATTTTCAAACACCTCTTCCCCAAGCTTAGAGCTTTCTATATCATTACGGGAGGAAGCATGGATAGCACTGATACTATGGCAATTATTATCATCATCATTTTCAGAATTAGTTTCCCGAGAGATTTGCAATATCAAAAGTAGTGTGCTCATTCAAATCATGATCACTAATGTATGTAAAGGGCATAGGAAGATCATTGTATTCAGATTCATTATCATAATAATCATTAGGAGCAACATACTTACGGTTACCTAGCGTTATCTCATTCACGCGGGGATATCTTTGTTACCTCTTTCTCTTTATTCTCCTTCTTCTTCTTCTTCTTCTTCGTTCCCTTCTTCTTCTTCTTCTCGTCCTTCTCCTCGTTCCCTTCTTTAGGAGGAAGAGGCTTGAAGGGTGGCTTGTCCGCATAACCTGATTTACTTTCAGAAACAATAGAAGAAACTTGGGAGGATTCCTCCTTTTCATTAATTAGTTCAAAACACACAGCGGTCCTATCATATTTTGGCAAGGTGTCATCTTCTAAAATATTTTGTATGTAAGTATTTGTATGGCTATTATCAATGCAATAAGAAAAACACCCATGCAGGACATCATCAATATCAAGATCATTAATATCTAACAAAGAAATTTTCCTTGATAACTCTTCACACCACAAAAATAAAGTGAGTTCATCATGCTGATTAGGAGTAATTTCATCATCACAATACAAATTTGCAGCACTCATTGGGTTCAAATTATCATTGGTGGAGCATTGAAAATTAAAATGACCCACTTCATGGCAAACTTCACAAATAAAAGGACAGAGGGCACACACTTTTTTACCAAGATCATCTAGAGCCCTAGCCCACTTTCTAGTTTTTTCATTAATATGATGGATACAATATTCATCTTTGATTTGATTAATTCCACAAGGTCTATGCATTCCACAAAAATTAACATGCTTATAGGAACTAGCATTCTTAGGAGTTTGAGCATGCTTATTGCAATCATTAACAACAATTTCATCCTTCATGCAAGCCTCTTTAAAAGGTTCATGATACTTATCAAAATTCTTTTTAGGCAATTCAAAATGAGAAGCAAAGGCTTTATAAAGATTTGCAGCAACTTGAGAGTCAAGACCATAAGTAGCACTCATATCTCGAAATTTATCGAGTATCCATAAAAGCTTCAATGCATTCATAATCATAATTTATACCGACTCTTCACCTTTGTTGTTCTCCCATCCTTCAGACATTCTCCTCAATCCGATCAAGAAGATCCCACCTAGCTTCAACCTCCTTGCTTGTGAAAGATCCCTCCGAACAGGCATCCAGATAGTCCTTGTGTTGTCCTGAAAGCCTCGCATAAAAATTGTTAACAATAACATTACGGGGAAGCTCATGAATGGGACATTTGAGCATTAGTGACTTAAATCTCCCCCACGCTTGAGAAATACTCTCTCCATCATGAGGATAAAAGTTATAAATGTAATTCCTATCAATATGCACTTCATGAGGAGGATAAAATTTAGAATAAAAGAGAGGTACAATTTCCTCCCAACCAAGAGAATGACTATTCTTCAACAATTTATACCAATGCGCCGCTTTACCAGACAGCGAAAAAGAGAATAGCTTCTTCCTCACTTCATCCATAGAGATACCTGCACACTTGAATAACCCGCATAATTCATGCAAAAACAGTAAATGATCTCCAGGATGGACAGTTCCATCCCCTTCATAGAGGTTATCAATAACACGTTCAATAATTTTCATGGATATCTTGAAAGCAGTACTTGCAGTAGGTGGATTTAAAATATCACAAGCATCATTAGAGTTATCGCATATGGGAGACAAAGCATTATCAGAACAAATTTTCTCCCCTAAGGATGGGAAGCTAAAAAGTTCACAGAAACTAGCTTCCCCAAGCTTAGACTTATCCATAGCATTAGCAGTAATTGCGTTCATACCAATAACATTGCTACTAGCATGGTTCTTTAATTTTCGCATCACACAATTCATGTCTTAACTTAGGAAATAAATTAAAAAGCTCATAGTTGTATTCCATTATGCCTTACTAGTGTAAAACAAGAAACAAAAAGATGCAATTGCAGGATCTAAAGGAAATAGCTTCGAGCACACACACAACGGCGCCAGAAAAGTACTTTACCTGGGACCGGAGTATAAGTGCCTTTTACCTTTCCTCCCCGGCAACGGCGCCAGGAAAGTGCTTGATGTCTACGGGTACTTCTATTCTTGTAGACAGTGTTGGGCCTCCAAGAGCAGAGGTTTGTAGAACAGCATCAAGTTTCCCTTAAGTGGATCACCCAAGGTTTATCGAACTCAGGGAGGAAGAGGTCAAAGATATCCCTCTCAAGCAACCCTGCAACCACAAAGCAAGAAGTCTCTTGTGTCCCCAACACACCTAATAGGTGCACTAGTTCGGCGAAGAGATAGTGAAATACAGGTGGTATGAATAAGTATGAGCAGTAGAAATGGCACCGAGAAAAGTGCTTTGCTTGTCCGGGATCGGCGTGTGGTTGATGGTGGTAATATTGCAGGAAATATAGATGCGAGTAAAACGAGTAAACAAACGGCGATAGCGATATTTAGGAACAAGGCCTAGGGATCATACTTTCACTAGTGGACACTCTCAACATTGATCACATAACGAGAATAAATAGATAGATGCTAGACTCTACACCCTCTTGTTGGATGATGAACACCACTAGCTGTGTAGGATTACACGAACCCTCAATGCCGGAGTTAACAAGCTCCACAATATTCGATATTCATGTTTAAGTAACCTTAGAGTGCATGCCAGATCAACATAACCAAACCAAGTACTAACATAGCATGCACACTGTCACCTTCACGCTACGAAAGGAGGCATAGATCACATATACCATCATAGCAATAGTTAACTTCATAATCTACAAGAGATCACAATCATAGCCTACGCCAAGTACTACACGATGCACACACTTGTCACCATTACACCGTGCGGGAGGAATAAACTACTTTAATAACATCACTAGAGTAGCACACGGATATATTGTGATACAAAACACATTGCAATCATAAAGAGATATAAATAAGCACTTCAATATGCCATTCATAACGGTGAATAAGTATTCTGTGAAATATAGCCTAAGAGACCCACACGGTGCACACACTTGTCACCTTTACACACGTGGGACAAGGAGTCTCCGGAGATCACATAAGTAAAATCCACTTGACTAGCATAATGACATCTAGATTACAAGCATCATCATATGAATCTCAATCATGTAAGGCAGCTCATGAGATTATTGTATTGAAGCACATAGGAGAGAGATTAACCACATAGCTACCGGTACAGCCCCGAGCCTCGATGGAGAACTACTCCCTCCTCATGGGAGACAGCGATGGCGGTGAAGATGGCGGTGGAGACGGCGGTGGAGATGACTCCGGGGGCAATTCCCCGTCCCGACAGGGTGCCGGAACAGAGACTTCTGTCCCCCGAATTGGAGTTTCGTGATGGCGGCGGCTCTGGATGGTTTTCTCTGGTTTCGTCCAACGTGGTCGAGGTTTTAGGTCAGGGACGACTAAATAGGCGAAGAGGCGGAGTCGGAGGGGCCACGGGGTGCCCACACACTAGGGGGGCGCGCCCCCCTTGGGCCGCGCCGCCCTATGGGGTGGGGCCCCCTGGCTCCCCTCTCGCCTTTCTCCGGTGCTCTGGAAGCTTCCGGGAATTATAAGATCTTCGGTGTTGATTTCGTCCGATTCCGAAAATATTTCTTTACTAGGATTTACGAAACCAAAAACAGCAGAAAACAGCAACTGGCCTTTCGGCATCTCGTCAATAGGTTAGTTCCAGAAAATGCATAAATACAACATAAAGTATGCATAAAACATGTAGATATCATCAATAATGTGGCATGAAACATAAGAAATTATCGATACGTCGGAGACGTATCAGCAGCCAATGTGTGTGGGAGCCTGGAGCTCGCCAAGGGCACTGTGGACGGGGACGCGTGAGATGAGATGCAGAGATGGTGTCCTCGGTGGTGCGGAGAGAGCGGCGAAAGGGTAGGGCGGAAGGTATCGCGTCATGGATGGGCACGGGATGCATCCGCGGGCTAGCAATCCGAAGCTGCCCCTCGCGTCCAAGTTCGGGATTATTGGAGCGGATTGGGGAAGAAACTGTGTGAACCTGAAATTTCAGCAGGTCTACGGCGCGCGGCTTCGATGGCGGGATCCCGAGCTAACAGAGCTCGGGGCAGTTGTGCAGGAGTGAGAGCTCAGGGCGACCGTAATTGCTGGATGCGGGCCGCGGCGGAGAGCTCGTGGCATGCGGGCGACCGGGGGAGGAGAGCTGACGGATGTCTGTGAGGGCGCGCGGGCTGGATGCGTAGGCAGCCGTCGTCAAAGGATGCAGCGGCGGGGCATAACCTGATAACCCTAGGTGGCGGTGGCGGTCTGTCGTCGGCGGAGAGGATGAGGTCCGTCTCCGTCCATCTCCTCGCGGGACGGTAAACAGAGGAAGGAAGCATGGGTTAAATCGCAAAAGGGTGGTTTTGTTGGACTGCGGGCTGATCAACGAATTTTTTAGGGGCTTCCTGAAAAACGGCATGACGCACCACGGTCGCATTGCAAATTTATTAGTAGAGATACCTATAATTAATAGATAACTATAAATTATCCTTGTTTCTAACAACTAATAAAATTATACCTATAACTCATAAATAACTATATATTATAAATTATAAATATAACAAGTAAGTTATAACTACAACAACTAATAAATTATAACTATAACTAATAATAAAAACTATACCTATAACTAATAAAATTATAACTATAACTAATAAATTACTATAACTAGAACAACTAATAAAATTATAACTATAACTATAACGGGGTGTTTTGTGAAGCAACACCAAATTAAAGTTCCACATTGGTACCAACTCATTTTTCAAAAATACTAGACCACCTTAGATGGAGAATTTCCCAACCGGTGTTTCTGGAACATTTCCGTCCACCCCTCATGAAAAAGAAAAATTCTTGCCGTATCGGTAGGAGGCCGACCATATTTAAACTACAGGCACATGATATAATGCTCAATTTTTTTTGTAAAAACCATTTTCAGGTTCACAACATTCTATTTCATAAGAGATCCAATGCAAGTTTAGCGAGGCTCATCCCCAGGCTAAGAATCTTCATACCCTCAGTTTTGAATATAGTTTGAAATGGGCATAACAAATTCAAAAATGATCCAAACAATGTGAAACCTTCGCGTTGTGTCATATTATGTGTCAAAGTTGCAAGAAAAAATATTAAACTTGGAAAATTGCAAACATCACAAAAAATCCTTCACAAAATGAGCTATCACGTTCGAGGTTTTATGACATTTAGGCCAAACTACAAATATTATGGATAGAATTGTGGCATAGTTTGTGATAATGTACACATATTGTGCACACATGTGCATCTTCGAATGTCTTACGATGTTGTAGGAGGAAGTTTTCCTTTTCATCGCATGAAAAAGCCATTTTCCATTTTTGAGGTACCGAAAATGGGGTGTTTTTTTGAAGAAACCACCAAATTAAAGTTTCACATTGGTACCAACCCATTTTCAAAAATACTAGACCACCTAAGATGGAAAATTTCCCAAACGGTGTACCTAGAACCTTTCCACCCACCCCTCATAAAAAAGACAAATTCCTGTCGAGTCGATAAGGGGCCAGCCAGATTTGAACTACAGGTACATGATATAATGCTCAAGATTTTTTGTAAAATCATTTTTAGGTTCACAACATGGTATTTCATTAGAGATCCAACCCAAGTTTAGCGAGGCTCAGCCCCGGGCTAAGAATCTTCATGCCCGCCGTTTTGAATATAGTTTGAAACGGGCATAACAAATTTAAAACAATCAAAAAAAGTGAAACCTTAGTGTGGTGTCATATTATGTGTCATAGTTGCAAGAAAAAATATTAAACATAGAAAATTGCAAATATTACAAAAAAAAAATCCTTCACAAAATGAGCTATCATGTTCGAGGTTTCATGGCATTTAGGCCAAACGACCAATGTTATGGGCTTCGTTACGGAAAAATAAGACCTTCGGCTTTTGTTTCGTCCAATTCCAAGAATATTTCCAGTACAACTTTCTGAAATACAAAACAGCTGAAAACAGGGAACTGGCACTGTGGCATCTTGTTAATAGGTTAGTGCCGGAAAATGTATAAAAGTGCAACGAAGTGTGAACAAAACATATAGGAATTTATGTAAGACAAGCATGAAGCATCAAAAATTATAGATACGTTTGCGACGTATCAAGCATCCCCAAGCTTAACTCCTGCTCGTCCTCGAGTAGGTAAGTGATAAAAAAATAAGTTTTAAGGTGACATGAAGCCAACACAATCTTGATCAAGTTATTGTAAAGCATTGTGAGCTGGGATCAAAGTACTCTAAACATAGGCATGATAGATACAATTCTAACAATAGAACTTAGCAACTATGTTATAACATGCAAAGTAACTCAAACAAAGGATTATGAATAATAGTGCATTAAAAGCAACTGTTTGTTTATGAGCATAGATAAAACATAGCAAAGTGGTAATCAACATGTCCTTTATGAAGTAGAAAAGCATAAATGCTAGGACACCTTCAAAGTTCAAAGGGTGACTAGATACAAGTAATTTAAAAACAAGCAATAGCATAATCATGAATCAATCAATAATAATTTTGGGACTATGCACATTGCACTAATAATGACAACTATTCTCTCTTAATTGGTGCATATACAAAAAGATGAAGACTCAACATAAAAGTAAAAGAGAAATCCTTCTAATAAAGAAGCAAGATTAACAAGTTTTATAAACCTTCCATAAAGTATGGTACTCATTAGCTTTGAGCTCTCATTGCCCTATCATAAGCATCATGAATGGTTAAAGTTAATGTGATGGAAAATATGAGCTATATGCTTGACAAATCACAAGTTGAAAATCTCATGCCCCTTGAATACGAGTATCTAAACCTCATGCTACTCAACTTAGGTCCGAAATAAGTTCTTGTTATTGTAAGTATACATGTATCATTGAGAACCGCCAATGGGGTACCTCATGCCCGATGATATGGAAGTACTCTTGTAGGAGCAATCCCATGCCAAAATTACAAGATAAACAGATAATGAGCATCTCAGCAATCTTTCTATTTACTATGGGTATAGCTTTTTATTGAAAATTCTTCATAGAATGCTCAATATGGTTCGCTGGAAATTTCCACCATGAATGATGCATGGCTTAGATTAGCGGCCCAGGCGTTTCTCTAACTCATATAAAAATTCATGGACTTACAAGTTTCCATTTTATTTCGCACCTCTAGGCATCCATAAACATAAGAACATGCCATCAACCAAATATGAATAAGTGCAATGTTGAAAGTGTTTCCCATGAAAGCATGATTGTGCTAACTCCCAACTTGCAATTTGCAAACATATACAATTCATAAGATAGTCACAATGATCAAGTTTATTAAGTGCAAGAAACTAAATGTGCAATCAAGTTCGTGAGAGCTTTACTTACTAATTTTCTCATGCCAAAATTTAATTTGGAAGATAATTAAAAACATGATGAATATACTTGGAATAGCAATAATGCTAGTAGGTAGATATGGTGGACACAATTGGTAAACTTTGGTTATTGGTGGTACGATGCACGAGTAGAGTTAATACTCAGTACAAGCGAAAGCTAGCAAAAGACTGGGAGCGACCAACTAAGAGAGCAATAATAGTCATAATCATGCATAGCGACAAAACATTATTAATAAAAGCATAAAGTGATATTAAAAGTCAAAAAGTAAATGATCATAGAGGCTTTAGTTGACTGGTTATAGTCATAACATGGTATAAGCATGTGTCAAATCAACCCAATAAAGCATCAAAGAAGAATACCACAATATTATGCTTTTATGATGGAAACAACACATGATTCTTTCAATAGCACATTATGCACTATCAGCTATTTGATACAAGTCATGCTACAACAATAAATACTAAGCATATAACAAGAATAACCTCCAACATGATATGCCAAAGTCTATGCCACAGTCTAGACAAATTTTCTTTTGCATCACTATAAGCATGAAACATTTTACTCGTATCCAACACCAATCAACTTATTTGAAATAACTCTCAGATATGAATAACAATATGGACCAGAGAGATATGCATACATAAATAAAGAATACTAACGATCTCTGAACAAAATTAGAATCGAAAACCAAAAGCTAAACACAGTACTAGAAAACTAGAACACTCGTAAAATAATAACAGCGAAAACTAGAGCAAGGTGTACATCAACCTAACCTTAATTGAGTTGTTGTAATAATAGATATTATCAAGTCGAATTGTAACAATGAGAAGTTGTAATAATATACTTACGTAGTAGCTCCTTGTTGGTCGGGCTGCTTGTTTGCTTTGTGGTGGCAAAAGCGATGATTGCTGGTTTTTGTGTGAGAGAAAGAAAGAAAGAATAGAAGAAATGGGTGACATTAATTTTAATTATGAGGAAGCAAAATGAAGTTGAGAAGGGTCGATGCGTACGTGCAGCAGTAGTCAACTGGTGCGACGTACGGCAAGTATACGTACTCGTTGGAGTGGTCATTCCGTACATGCGCGCGTACGGCAATCGCGCCCAGAACGCGTGCGCGGTCCATATCTTGTTTTATCCGAGCGTTCACAGAACGCATATGGCTAGTCCGGGACCAGCCGCCGCGTCCGCCGGCGCTAGTTCGCGTCGCTCGATCGGAAAAATAAGGCTCGTGGACACATATATATGCTGCAACCTGGTTTCGCCGCCCGTGGCGGTACCTTCTTGCCGTACATGTCGTGTCGTTGCTATCCTCCGACGATTTCATTACTTTCCTTGGCTGTCTGTCTCACATCCCTTCGCCGTTCGTGTCGAGGCTGCAACGGGGAGGATCAGGAGTCTAGGAGGGCACCGGCACGCAAGGCGCTTCTTCTGCATGGTCTCGACAGCAAAATAACCTCAGCGATCGATCTGCACTTCTTTTCACAACTCTTACCAAGGAATTGCAATGTCGATCTTGATGAGCGCATCGACGTGCACAGTGGGATCGGAGAAGGGCGAGCACTTGTTCAAGATCTCAAATCACAGCCTTCACACGGGCATGGGGGTCGGCCGCTACATCCACTCGTCAACCTTCGCTGTTGGCGGCCATAACTGGCGCCTCCGGTATTACCCGGACGGATCTACCGAAGATAGCAAGGACGACATAGCGGTCGTTCTGGAGCTGCTGATGGACATGGGCATGAAGATAGACCAGCTACGGATATCTTGCACAATCAGCTTCTTCAGCTTGACAACCAAGAGGTTTTGTTCGTTGTTGGCCTTCACGGAGAATCTTTCCAGTCCAGATGACTACCTTGTCTCGCACACCATAAACAGGGACGACATGAAATCAGGGGGCTATGTTGTTGACGACCGTTTCACTCTCAAATGTGCCCTCACCATCATCAAGGAGCCGTATGTTATCGAGGACCATATCGAGGTGCCACCATCCGACATCACGGAGCAACTCCGGAAGCTGCTAGATGCAAAGGAGGGCGCGGATGTGACGTTCGAGGTCCAAGGAGAGGTATTCCGTGCCCACAAGCTCGTGCTAGCAATGCGGTCGCCAGTTTTCAAGGCTTTGCTCTACGGGCCGATGAGGGAGAAGGACTCAAACCGCTTCGTCATTGACGACATGCAACCTGCCATCTTCAAGGTTTTGCTCCGCTTCATCTATACCGACTCGTTGCCTCCCAATATGGACGACGACTTGGAGGGAGACGATAAGAAAGAGGTGACCAGACACCTGCTTGTGGCTGCGGATCGTTATGCCGTGGAAAGGCTGAAGCTTATGTGCGAAAGCATCCTCTGCAAAGAGCTCGATGCCGAGTCCGTTGCAACTGTATTGGCTTTAGCCGATCGGCATAGTTGTTCTAGGCTAAAAGATGCTTGCATTCGATTTATTGTTTCCTGCAATAAAATAGATGATGTGCTGGCAAGCAGAGGGTACATTCAGCTCAAGAGAACTTGTCCGGATAGCGTAATGGAAATGTGGGAAAAAGCATGTAAGCTCCGCAAAACCTAGAGTTATTACTTTGTGCATACCAATAGCTAATCTTAGCTATTCAACCTAGAAAGAGTAGTTTATCCCAAATAATTCTTTGTGGCCTTCTAATGCTCCTCATACATGTTTTTTCAGAAAACTCTAGTGCGCACACATGTCTTATTTTAATTGTGCTCATACTTGTTTTTTATGGTATGGAACACGACCGTTGAAGTTGATCTACGAGATGAGTAGGGTTGGCATCGTGTTACCAAATTATTACGAATTTTCTGGTGCGATGCCTAGGTTTTAAGATTAAAGGTTTTAGGATTACAGGCTAGACACAAATTACATTTGTGAAACACAACATGTGTGCTTTCCTTGTAAGGGTACGAACCATGAGATGGTCTAGGCAGAACCGAGTGCTTTTCCTTTCTCGAGCAAGATTGTTCGTGGAGATCTAGGCGGCGTGCCTACTCGCCGAATGCATCTAGCGGCAACTTGCAGACGCCGTGGGTGGTGCGAGCGCACCTAGGACAGCGGCTCGCCACCGTGCACTTCGGATGTCCCTCGGTCGGTAGCGTTGACGGCGGCAGCAGCGTCGATCTCGTCCAACGCCGCTCAGTGCTTGGTGTCGTACCACGTCCCTCCCGACGAGTGACGCACCGGTGGCCACGGCGGCAAAATCACGGACGCCATGTCATCAGGTGGCTGGCGCGTGGCGCCTGCACCATCGTGTCGCTGCAGGGAGTCACCGCCGAGCGCCGACATCAGCACCTAGCCAGGACGGCGCCGACGCGATGTTGCCCGACTTTCGGCCATCCGCTGACCCGCCCGGCACGCATAATAGAACTAGTCTGGCAACCCATTCCCGTGCGGCGGCACGCCGGCGTCGCGCATGACGTGGCTGGTGCTCGAGGGGCTCGATCGGCCACCAGGCACGGACACGGTCCGGCTGCTGGCCGGCCAGCAGCCTCCGGGCTCAACCTAAAAAGGGACGCCATATCCGGCGCTCTGTATGGAATTTCGGTGGGAATTCCGACGAGCCAGAAACTCGTGGTCTGTGGACATGGCACGCGTTGTCGCCCTTTGTCGAAGCTGGCAGAACGGAAAGAGAAGATGAGCCACGGTCCAGTGGTGACAATTGTAGCTACTAGCTAGGGACGTGGCCATGGTCGGGCTCGTGGATAGCTCCCACCTTTTCTTGATAGGAAGGGCAGCAATGGTGCGCAACACAAATGCAGCAGATAGCCTGGACCTCGATCACCAAGTCCACAGCCTTGCCGCCACGGATGGAGCCGTACACTTGCATGCCGGCCTCGGAGCAGCCATCTCCCTCAGCCGCCCGGCCGGTGATCACCCTGCACATCAACATGGACCGCCTGACGGTCTGGGGCTCGCGTGCGCGCCGTCATTGCCATCGAAGGTTCGCATGACGCGCTATCCGAGAAGGAGCACCCATCAGTATGATTTGTTTGTATCTTATGGCTGTGAACGACCAGGTAGCTCCCAATACCCAAAACGTGAATTGGCTGTCATTGCACTTGCGCTAGTATGAAATGGTACTATCTTGTACAAACTGTGTTGCTGAATGCTCCAACAAAATTCAAACAGTGTTGCTGAATGCTCCAACTAAATTCAACTGTAGAAACAATGTGAATGATGCATTGTCTCTTACTCTCTTTAATATCTTGTCAGTAGGAACGCCAATAATATGTCGTCCCAACTGCAAAAAACAACCATAGTTGTTGCCTTTGTAACTGACCCTGGATTGCACCCATGCCTCGGCCTGGGCACTTGCCCCTTGTGTTGTATCCACACTTGCAAAGGTGGAGGCCAGCATTGCCACTTGACTTCGGCTGTGCAAGACGACATGTACGCGGCAATGCCCTCTGCACTGGCACCGAATCTAGAGCTGAGCTTTCTTGTCCATAAGGATTAAGGTAGAGCTTGGGCCCGTGTCCAACACGAACATATGCACTAGGGCGGCTATGCCAGTGTCGATGCAATCTGTCAAACAGTTGGTGGGCGCCGGTGCTCCGAGCTCCAGGACGTGTAATGGCTCACGTCACGTGGCAAGAATGGCAAACCCTACTCGCCCGACTCGGGCATACCTCCACGGGGTCGTCTCCCTCAGCGATGTGGTCAGGGACCAAAGTCGAGCTTTGACGTCAACCGTGTTGTGGCCTGTGTCTCTGGCGATGCAAGCAACAATCTCGGTGACGATGGAGATGGCTGTTTGTGGATTCGATGTTGCGATGCGGATGAGCGTAGACACCGCTGAGGTGGCGGCGCGGCCTGGGCAATTCGTCGAACAGGTTGCTAACAACCCATGGTATAAACCAGTGGGAAATGAGCCTAGACACTCACGTTGACAGAAATGAACAGAATTATTTGCCGCAGATGATGGATTAACTGATAGTGACAGAAGGGAACATCGGTAGAGTATAGGGGAGACCACCAAACAGTCGAACACAACTACCGGATGGTCCGATTTCACGCGACAAAACATTCACCAATGATTATGCAATGAAAACTCATATACAGTATACACATAAAGAGTTTGAGCGACACGTTCCTTTTGAGGAAAAGGCAGTTTGGAGTTGCTTTTCATTGCTATGTAGAAGTAGTAGTACAGAGTACAAAAAGAGAAATAAACTGAAGTAACAAAAACAACAGAACAGCTCATCTAAGAACTATTTTACAGAGGGTTTAGTTCAGGTTTCCAGCCTAGTCGGGTTCCCTTGGTCACTGCAAGAGGCTGGCCACTCAGTGTAAGTGGAGAACAGGCAAGGCTGGCAAGCGATATAGCAGTACATCTATCATCTCGGTGCCGCCTTTCCTTTTGTCTGCTCGCTTTGTGGTGTCAACCATCTTCAGTATCATGGCATCAGGGCTTCTACCATGCGGTCAAGTTCGTCAACAATCGCCCTTTCCATGGTCATCATCTTCTTTTGTGGCGCCACTCTCCGTAGGGCGTATCCCTGTCATATCGACCAACTCCTGATCTTCGCCATCGTCCCTGGTTCTGCTCCTGCTGTGATACTTGCTATAGTCACGATTGTTGTGCCTACCAGAGCTTTGATCATCAAATCTGTTGTGACTGGGGTAGTCATCTTGCCTCCTCCCCCCCTCAGCCTTGGCTCATATCACCTTCTTTACCTTGCCTGGTTCCTTTCTCGTCACTCTCAGTTCTCTCACTGTTGTTCGTATCACAATCAGCATGAGGTGGTAGCTCTGATCTCCGGTCATCTACTCTTGAATTTTTCTCCAAAGACTCATAACTGCAACATAGGAGTAGGATTGTCAGAGCATGTAACGATGCTGTAAAATATTCCGCGTAAGAAGAGATAGAGAGTGACCTTCGACAGTTATTCCCGCCTCACTGAGTGTTTTCATCTTTCAGAACATAATTTGGAGCTTTCAATCTCAGGCTATGTGATTTGGAGCACCACACTTGAAGCACCCATCTGCAATAAGAAATAATCGTGTCATACATTGCATGTTATTTAAGTTGGAGACACTTCTGAATCTAACATAGACCCAGGTCACAGAGAAAGACTCTTGCCACAGGTGCAGCTATAAAACAAACCGCTGAGCAACAAGCATGACAACTTACATAACTTCGGGTGTGCATAAATGAGTGGCAACCTATTGTTCGCAATTCCCAGTGGCTAGCAAAGCTTTGTTATACCTGCCAATCCAACTGGAACTGTTGGTCATCGCTAAACATTTTCCAGGCACTTCTCTGGATATCTTTTGCATACCCCAGAAGTTCCGGAAATTCAATTCGGCTCCCGGGTGCGTATGCTCCCTCTACCAACAAAACATATTTTGAAGTGTGGAAAAATTTTGACAAAAAATTCTACATGTACATCTCCATAATATATGTGTATGCGTCAAGTTTCACGAAAAAATAATATTTTTTGTGGCCTATGTAAAAAAGAGAAAACTTATCCTGTGAAAAGCATTGTTTTCAGCACTGAATTTTGTCTTTTTTACACACGTCACTTGATAAGTTCATTTTTTATGAAACGACTTTGTGAGCGCGTAGCACGTGAAGATGTACGTGCGAATTTTTTGTTTCGATTTTTTTTGAAATTTAAAATATGTGTAAGATGCATTTCAAAATATAGGGAGCATATGCTCCCATGTTCCAAAACACCACTCCCCAGAAGTTCTTTCTAATAAATTTATCATAGTATAGACGGTGTAATATTTGGTTGCAAAGGAACTGTTTACATCCTGGACTAAGTTTCCACTCCCACCAACATAAATTGGAAGAAAAAGGTACTTATGTGATTTTTCATAGAAATTAGAATGAGGCCAGCAGTAAAGTTCCCATTTCTTGTATTTTTACCTCTGGCCCCAATCTGAGACAATTACGGAATCTGGCCCTCTGGTCGGCGCCAAGAAATCTGGCGCCAAACTTGTTCAGTTCGACTATGCTGGGCATGGTGCCAAACCTTTGGCCGTTCTGGCACACCGTTTCCCGAGACACTACAAGGGAGCCAACATGTTGTTTTTCGACGCCATAGTTTGAGGCGCCAAAACTTGTGTACTTCGAAGCCATACCACGAGGAGCCGAAATTTGCCAGTTCGGCGCTGGGAAGACTAGAGTCGAGCCCTATTTTTTTGGTTATTTTGCCAGTCCGCCGCACTGTCTACACCCACCGTGCCGCCGCCTCGTCTACACCTGCCGCTGGCCTGTTCCTGCCGAAAGACCCTTCTTCTCCCTGCTGTTGAGTGAACCTCGTCACCGACAGGCTGTCTCCTTTCAACTGCCGTGTGCCTCTGCTCGGTCGATAATCGAGATTTAAGTTAAGCTGAATCCCTTGTGCATTGCAAACCCTTGTAAATTGCAGCTGTAATTGTTTGGTAGTCCTGTAAGGTACCTAGGACTTGGAAATGCAAACATTTATGGCCACGGGGACGGGCCTTGGGATGGCCACGCCCATGGAGGTCGCTCAGGGAGAGCACCTGGCTGCTGGGGAGACGGCTGTTGCCTCGCCGGTGCGGCCCATGGGAGGCGATGGGGTGCCGCGCCCCTCGCCGCTGCCTGAGGTGAGGCTCCCGAAGGTCGGCGAGGTGGTGTCGGTGGTGGCTGCGGAGGGGGAGAAGTCCAAGACGGCGGCGACCTACTCGAGGGCGCCCAAGAAGGTCAAGGCGCTGTCCGTGAGGAAGAGTTCCAGGCACAGCAAGGCGGCGGTCAACCTGTCGGCGCTGGAGAAGGCCAAGAGACTGACTGCGGACAAGAACCTGGACTCAGGTACGCCTCAATCCACTTCTCTTGACTCCCTTCCTGATGCGAGGCTTTCCAATGTTTTAGTGGATAGTTGTATAGTTTTCAACCCGAGCAGGGGCTCACCGTGTGAGATTCTTGACCTGGTTCGAGCAAGGGAGCTCGCCCAGGCAGCCATTGCGGCTGCGGCCTTTAAGAAGGAAAAGGAAGAACAGCTAGCAGCGGCCAGGGAGGCTGAACTGCAAGTTGAGGTTCCGGCGGAGGGTCCGCCGTTGTCGGAGATCCCGGAGGGGGAAGGCCATTCGACCCGAAGCAAGCCCAAGCGTGCGTGCGCTAAGCGGCCAATGCTGTCGAACCGTAAGGGACGGGGTAAACGAGCCGGGTAGCTATGAAAGGCCTCATTTACAACATTCGGGGCTTTGGGGCCTCTGGGAGACGGTCCCAAATGCTGGATTATTTGCGTTCTGAGAAGGTGGATTTTGTAGGACTCCAAGAGACCATTAGACAGGATTTTTCGGCCTCCGAGCTTTGCAGGCTTGAGGTCGGTGGCCAATTCAATTGGAACTGGCTGCCAGCGACAGGGCACTCGGGGGGCCTGTTGCTGGGTTTCCGGGATGAGACTTTCGAGGTTGGGGTATGGAGGAAGGGTACCTTCTATCTCAGCGCTCATATCCTCCAGCGGAGGTCCAACAAGAAGTGGTGGTTTGTTCTGGTCTACGGACCAGCAGATCACCAACGTACTGATGAGTTTTTGGGAGAGCTTACTAGGGAAGTTAGCTCGTATCAGGACCCGGTGGTTCTGGGTGGGGACTTTAACTTGATCCGCCGGGCTGGGGATAAGAATAACGCCAACATTAATTGGCCTAGGGTCCATAGATTTAACGATGCCATTGCTAACCTGTCACTTAGGGAGGTGGCTAGGGTAGGGGCGCGTTACACCTGGACGAACAAGCAGTTGTCGCCGGTGAGATGTGTGTTGGATAGAGTTTTCGTGTCCCCGGCCTGGGAGGCTTGGTTCCCGCTCTGCTCCCTGACGGCGATCACCCGTATTGGGTCAGACCATACCCCTCTCCTACTTAAGAGTGGAGAGGAGGAGAGATGTGGGCCTGCCAGGTTCATGTTCCAAACTTGGTGGTTTGGGATCCCGGGGTTTTTGGACCTAGTTAAGGGTAAGCTGGGCTCCTTTTTGCATGACTTTGGTCCGCATAGGGGCTCGATTGAGCATTGGCTGTGCGTGGCCAGGTTGTCGCGTCAGTTCCTCAAGGGTTGGGGGGCCAACCTTGGGAAGGAGAAGCGGGACCGTAAGGCTGGGCTTCTGGCCCAGGTCGAGGCGCTTGATGCGCTTGCTGACTCGTCAGGGTTAGACGAGGAGGGGTGGGCTTTCCGCTATCACCTGGAGGACCAGGTTGTTATGCTAGACTCCTTAGAGGAGGAGTATTGGCGTCAGCGGAGCCGAATCCAATGGCTTCTCAAAGGTGATGCTTGTACGGCGTACTTCCATGCGATTGCCAATGGGCGTCGCCGGAAATGTGGGATTCCCCGTCTGCTGTCGGATCAGGGCGAGCTTACAGATCAGACCGCTATCATGGGACATGTGTATGACTACTACCGCCAGCTGATGGGCTCAGCCGGCGAGGCTAGGGCCTTTACCCTGGCTCAAGACCTCTGGCCAACCTCTAAGCGTATCTCCGAGGCAGAAAACTTTGAGTTGGAAAGATCCTTTACCTTAGAGGAGCTAGATGCCGTCCTACATGATATGAAAGTGGATTCGGCCCCTGGCCCGGACGGTATGCCAGTGGCTTTCTTCCTGAGGTTCTGGGGAACCTTGAGACCCCTTGTTTTTCAGATTTTGAATGATTTTGCCCTAGGGAGGGTGGATATCTCACGGCTGAACTTTGGGATCCTGTCGTTGATTCCTAAAGTAAAAGGGGCTGACTCTATTAAGCAGTTTCGCCCTATCGCGCTTATCAATGTGATTTTTAAGTTTGTTTCTAAGGCTTTTGCGTCTCGCCTCGCGCCGTTAGCTCATAGGACGATTGATCGCTCTCAGACTGGTTTTATTAAGGGCAGGGTCCTTCACGAGGGAGTGTTGGCCTTGCACGAGATCGCTCACGAGCTGCGGGTTAAAAGGCTAGGGGGCCTTTTCCTGAAGCTAGATTTTGAGAAGGCCTACGACCGTGTAGACTGGGATTTTCTACGCGAAGTTCTTCGCCGGAAAGGGTTCTCTTCCACGATGGTTCACCGCCTAATGCAACTGGTCTCGGGCGGCCAAACGGCGGTGAACGTTAATGGGGAGATTGGCCCCTTCTTCCGCAACGCGAGAGGGGTCAGGCAGGGTGACCCGCTGTCCCCTATTCTCTTTGACTTCATGGTCGACGCTTTGGCGGCCATGCTGACGAGAGCCAAGGAGGCTGGGCACATTTTGGGTCTGGTGCGGCACTTGATTCCCGGGGGAGTCACTCACCTCCAGTATGCTGATGACACGATGGTGATGATTGAGCCGACAGATGAGGGTATCGCCAACCTCAAGCTCGTACTGATTAGTTTCGAGTTGATGTCAGGACTGAAGATCAATCTTGCTAAAAGTGAGGTTGTAGTGGTGGGGACCACGCAACTGGAGCAGGAGCGGGTGGCTCGGCTCCTTAATTGTCGCTTAGGGTCATTCCCCATTAAGTACCTGGGACTGCCCCTTAGCAACAAGTCGCTACGTGCCTCGGACTGGGAGTTCCTTACGGCCAAAGTAGCCAAGCGGGTCGATCCCTGGCAGGGAATTTTTTTGGCTTCAGCGGGGCGGCTGGAGCTGACGAACTCTTGTCTGTCGAGCCTTCCGCTGTTTGCGATGAGCTTGTTCATGCTCTTTGATTCAACGCATGCGGTCTTCGACAAGGTGCGCTCCCGCTTCTTTTGGGAAGGAGTGGGAGATAAGCGCAAGTATCACATGGTTGATTGGGCAACGGTGTGCCGGCCTAAGGAGGCTGGGGGTTTGGGCATCCTCAACACTAGGCATATGAACATTGCTCTCATGCTTAAGTGGGTTTGGAAGCTCTACCACAATGCGGATGGGCTCTGGGCTGAGCTGATTCGTGCTAAGTACCTTGGGGAGAATGACCTTTTTTCACCGCTGGTGCCTACCAAGGGTTCGCAATTTTGGAACTCTATCCAGAAGGTCAAGTGGTACTTTAAACTTGGCGCGAAGCACAGCGTCCGTAATGGGAAGCGGACGTTTTTCTGGCTTGATTGGTGGCTGGGCAACTCCCCGCTTAGGGACAGGTACCCGGTGCTTTTTAGTTGCTGCACATCACCTTTTATTACGGTGTTGGGGGCTAGGGATGGTCCGGGGTGGCGCCTGCAGTTTAGACGCCCTTTCTCCCTTGCTGAGACGGTTGAATGGGACAATCTTACCAGGGAGCTTGACTTCACTCAGGCTAGCGCTGAGGATGACTTGGTGTCTTGGCGTTTGGAGGCTTCGGGTGATTTCACCGCTAAGTCTCTTTATTGCCGGCTGTCGCAGGGAGCGGCGGTCACACACTTTAGGGAGGTTTGGCGGACAAGGGTGCCACCTAGGATAAGGGTATTCCTGTGGCAACTCCTATGGGGCAAACTGCCTTGCTCTCTGCAAGTGGCCAAACGGAAAGGTCCGTCTAATGGGCTTTGCGCCCTTTGTGGGGAGCCTGAAGACTGCGATCATATCTTCTTTAAATGCTCTTTGGCCCGTTTCTTGTGGGCGGGAGTCAGGGAGCTCCTGCACTGCTCTTGGAACCCTGCGGGGGCAGGCGACTTCCTTGCTATCTCTCATGGCTTGTCTGGGGCGTATAGACGAGTAGTTTGGTTCTCCTTCGCGGCGTTAGCTTGGTCTTTATGGAATATTCGCAATAAGCTAACTATGGAAGGGGTTCTTATTGGCAAACCGGCTGATGCCTTATACAAAATGATCGTTTACATGCAGCAATGGAGGATGCTGGTGAAGTGGAAGGATAGAGGCCTCGTGGATGCGGCGATGGACTCTCTTCGGCGGATGCATACGGACCTGGCGGTGTCGATGGGCTCTTGACGTCGCCATGCTACATTTCCGTCATGTTCCTGGGAGATGTTGCTGGATGCTGTGTTTGAACCTTTTTCATGTTGCTGTTGCATCTAGAACTTTAGTCTATGTTAGGTCTGGGGGCCTTGTGTGATGACTCTGTGCTATGTGGGAGCGATGGCTCGTTATGTATCCCAACTATGTATGGTTGTGTGTTGCTTTATTAATTTAAAGCAGGGCTGAGGCCTTCAGTTTAAAAAAAATGCAAACATTTTGTTGTCCCACGTTCAAGTACATGGAATTTTCGAGAAGTAACAATTTGGTCCATGTTCCTCTGAGCAAAACAATAATCGCTTTCTTCCGCAGTGTCACTCTGAATTTGACCTTTTAGGGATGCACTTTTAAGACTAGATACACTAGCGCGTAAGAGTCTGTTTCCCTTTAAGAACAGACATGAAGATGAACCATTCTAAAGAATGATGTGTGAAATTGGGTTGTAGGCTTGTAGTACTATGTGACAACAAGAACAAGCAGCATAGAGTTTTAAAAGGCTTCTCCAATAAAGTGATGAGGCTTTCAATGGAAGGTTCTTGGTCTACCAATTCATACTTGGGTCAAAGTGCCAAGCAAGATTATCCTACATCCTATCAAAGACCAAGGAGTTTTGTTATTTAAAGGAAAAGATGTGGAGAAAGATCCAAGGGTGGAAGGAGAACATCCTGTCAAGGATAGGGAAGGAGATCTTGGTCAAGGCCGTAGCGCAAGCTATCCCTGTTTTTGCCATGTCATGCTTTGACATAACAATAACATTTTGTGATGACATTATCTCCATGTGTGTCATTACTGGTGGAATAATCAAGAGGAAAGACACACTCGGTGCAGCATCCTAAAGGGTTTTGCCCTGCTGAAAGAAGGGCTTGTTTGGAGAGTAGGTGATGGGGCGAACATCATGGCCTTGGATGACCCTTAGATCCCTGCAGGTGACATTCACAGACCAAGAACGCGGTTCGCGGCCGGTCCAACATTACAAAGGTGGATGATTTCTAACATTGGTGGTTGGGACGAGAAGTTGGTCCAGAACCAGTTTCTCCCAGAGGATGCAAATGCCATTTTATCAATCAGGTCTGTGATAGGATGGAGGATAATCTTGCTTGGCACTTTGACCCAAAAGAAGCATTTTTGGAGAAATCAGCCTACAATCTGGGGGTCCTGCTGAGGGACAGAAAGCAAGGGCGCCAGGTGGAATGCTCAAGCAAAAACACAGGGGACAGTGTTGCCAAACTCAACTGGAAGAAAATCTGGGATCTGCAGGAACCCAACAAATTAAAATGTTTGTTTGGCGCACATAATATCTTGGCAAGTAGAATGAAAATCATGAGGCTTGGAGTGGATCTGGATATTGCATGTCCAGTTTGGCACAGCGAGGATGGAGGCCAGACTTTCTGAAATGTAAAATGTTCAAGGCATGCTGGAGTTCACTAGGGCTGGGGCTACGCGAGAAAGGCTCCTACCTTGCAGTTCAGCCCACAGTATGTTGGAAGAGCTGTGGAATTGTGATGATGATGTGCAACTAAAAGCTTTGATCCTCATGTGGGAATGGTGGAGTGCCAGGAACAAGGCCAATTAGGTAGAAGCAATGGTTATCTACCTGGACATCTGTCACCAGGGAATATAGTGGATTTTATGAATGAAGCTGCCAGCCATACCTCCAAAACCACCTGACAATCAGGTGAAGGTAAATTTTGATGGGGCCTTCGACCATAACACAGGATCTGGAGGTTGGGGTTACATTGTCGCAACTAGGCGGGCAGTTTTGTTGCTCCTGGGGCGGGTAAATCTGTGCTTTTAAGGGATCCTTTGCAATCTGACGCAGTAGCTTGTCTTGCCGCTATTGATGGAGCAATCATAATTGGTGTGAACAAGATTATTTTTTCGTTTCATGCTTCGAACTTAGTACATGCTTTGAACAGTTATGGCTTTGATAAATCAACCAGAGGTGTTTTAGTTAAGGGAGTAGAAGCTTATGCTTACTGAACTTTGATTTTTTCTGTTTTCTTTCACTAGACGTGCCTGTAACATCGTGGCTCATGACCAGTAAGTCTTCTGGCTCGTTCTGGGAGGATCATGGCCCCATCTGTATTTCAAACATTATAGACAATGATTCTTATGTGCATGAAGTTTAAATAGAAGTGCATCCCCATAAAAAGAAAGGCATGTACCTTCATTTGCATTTTGTTTGCTTCGGCTGAACTGACCCCACAGTTTTGAAACACTTTGACTAAACTCAACATGGATCCTACTATCATCAATCAGGCAATTGTCCATCTGTAAGCATAGCATCAACTAAGCAGTGTTCACTAAATAATGCTTAAGAAAGAAATACGATGATCAATATCATTGTAGGGCATATATAAGTAAACATTGTTAGACAACACTGAATTGTCAAAGCACTAATGATCAGTGAAGAGTAAATGTTGTACTACACTAGCGCACAAACGTTAAGAAAACGCGTAGTGGACAATTATGATAGAAAATGTGTTCCACATTCTGAAGTGTAATAACAGGAATCCAGGTAAGATGCTAACCTTGAAATATGTGCGTTTCCATGCCTCCTTTGCCTCAAATTCTGACAGAATATCATCAAGCAAATCTGTTAGCAGTTTCTCTTACAGCATGCAGCTCCAATGATTAATACAGGTGGAAAAAGAGGGTGTTGTCAAATATATTAATGCACCAGGCTTGTAGCCTTTCTACTACACCAAAACTAGAACCTTGAGACAATCTAGAACCTTCTCTGCATCTAAGAATCCGATTTTATTATTTAAAACAGAAGCAAATACTTTGAGATGCGTTAGTTCTATTAGCATTTGGTTGTTGGGTATCAAGCAACATCATAGTTGCATGTTAATTAATTTCGTTCTGAACCTTGATGGACAACGAGATAACAACCTTGCTGAAAATAGCCAGATGGGATGGCTGTAGGATAGGTAACAAAGGTTGGAGAAGAGCATATTGGAAGAAAATGGATTACTTCATACTTGGTTTATTGCTAAATAGCAGCCTTATATAGTTCATGCATAGCCCTTAGGCTGTTCCTACCATGATTCGAAGTCCTAAAAAGTTGACTCCTATAATTCCATCATAATATAGCCTTGGAAGAAAAACTTGCAATGTGCCTCTGTTTGGACTCACTGCTGCTGCTAGTCCATGACCACAACACATTTTGTCCATTTACCAGTTTGTTAGCAAACTACATGATGCAATTGCTATTACGTACTATTCAATTGCCTACTCAGGGCATATCATTGCAGTACAGAAGCTTTAGAGGGAATAAGCATACCAATAAAAGCATAACATAATCTATCTCCGGTCTTGAAGTCACGAATTATTTCAGCTCTGCAACCAATGATGTGAAGTTGAGAGCATAAATGAGGAAATGCACACATTAAATGAAGTTAAAAAGGGACTCACGATGTCAAAGTTCCAAAACGTGAGAACTGAGAAGATTGCATATAGATCTTCATACTGTAAAATGATTGAAGTAGCCAATTTACTTATCCAGAAATATTGTCAAAAATGGCCTATAAAGAATAATAATTTCAGTTAGGACGTTCAAAATAATTTGCAACTTAACCTCAATATCAAAAGAAAATGTACACACAAGAGGCAGTACATATGTACTTAGTGCCAAACTGCCAGCAAAGCAGGACGTTAACATGATATAAAGGTCTAAAGTAACATACAAGTAGGCAAACAATTACAAACTGATACTAACCTATGTCGCTGAGTTGAGTTTACAAACAAATAAGACATTGTCTGGTGGTTTGGCCTCAGCATCAGGAATGTCTTCAACCTGAATTAACAGAAGGTGTTTAATCAGTCGTAAACACCACACAACTAACAGTTAGAGTAAGCTGGAGACTTGGATATGGCACCAGGACTTACACTGTCAAGGATCATGGGTGAGCATGTTCTTCTATATAGAGTGATTCATCTCCTCAAGCTGATCACGATCCACTATTTCATCTAAAGCAACCCACCTATCCTCTAGCCGCTCTTCTGCAACCTGAGTATTTGCGGAAGGAAGAAGAACATGACATATTCACATCGAGAGGGCATCACATGGCGGTGAGAACATAACAACTTTTACAGGACTCGCTATTATACTGAGAATGTTCATTTTGTATGTACTATAAATCGATAACTCAAACTCAAACTACCTCACCATGTGGTGGGTGGGGGACCTGTCATAACTCGAACTACCTCACCATGTGGCTTTCCTAACTGAGAATTCTCAGAAATAAGTTCAGCAAGCTGACAAGGATGATCAAAGATATATGTGTGTTTAATCATGCACATTGAGAATTTCGAAAACAATCAGTAGGCCAAAATAAAGAAAGCAAAGAAATATTGGAAAAGAAGCCTATCTGGTCTGTGCCTGAATATACCGCATGAAACCAAGCCAAATTTTGCAGACCAAACAGGTAGCTCAGGGTTTTGGCCACATTTGACTCCAAAAATGAACTGGGGCATAAATAGAACATAACTTTCTTTCGCAAAAAAAATAGAACATAACTTTAACTACATTTTGGCATCAAACCAAATGGCATACGAAAACTTTCAAGCAGACATGAAAAGGCCGGCAAACTTTGGGCTCCAAAGGGCATCAAACCACAAACCCCTGTGCTTTGGCAGATAGGTCCTAACTATGGAGTTTACCAAAGGTGTGAAATAACAATCTACCTTATATCTTTAAACGGTCTTCCTTATCATCAATATATACTTCATTTATCTTTTTCAGGTCAAGACCATCATCAACTGTCCCAAAGACATATGATTGATACAAACAGATGAACTCGTTAAAGATAAAGCAATTGTCAACCTCCCACACAGTTGAGAAAAAAGGGTTTATAATACAATGCTGACAGAGTACTTATCATCAAGGTAGTCCACATTGTCTTACAAGGATGATGCAGAAAAAAAATCACAAACAGATATCAAAAGGCTGAAAAGAGCACCGAGTCCCTAAAAAATGAATGATCAGTGACGATGCAGTATTGTACCTGTAAGGCATTGTAATTCTCAACAGAACTTGCCATAGCAACAGTGCCAGTTTTTTATTGTTTCAGTTCTGGACGGATCTCATCATTAAGAAATAGAGCTTGATCACCATGAAACCTGGAGAAACGAGATTCAGTTGTCAGACATATCTTTGGCAGTAGTAGCCGCCCCAGTTCAGGTAAATGTTGGGCATATTAGACCAAATTCTATGGTTCAGAGTTTAGAAACACACACACACAAAAACTAAGTTGGGGAACACATATACTGAGACTTCAGTAAAGCAGTGCTCATTTGTACACAGAATCACTGTCAGCTGCCAGTTCCAGTCGGGTCTGCAGATTGTGCCAAGAAATCCCTCTCAACCATGTGGAACAGGCACTTCATTCTGTTAAGTCAAAACATAATGCTAACGAATGAGTACCCTTATTACTAACAATCAAATCACCCATGACCTCTTGCCATACATTAGTCTTGTCAGAAGAAAAGACACGTTTATAATCACTGCCATTTGTAGTACTAAGTCTACACTCTACAACACGGTGGAAACAAGCCACTAAAACACACAAGAGCTACATCACAATAAGGTGCTACTAGCAAACAAGACCTGCCACAATCTCAATTAGTTCTGATAATGCCATAGAAAAATATGGAACAACCCTAAAAGCTGTAAGCATCACAGAGCAATCCTCCAATGCACCCTAATAATGGTGAGTAGAGCTCAAGCTTGATCTAAGTGAAGCACAGTCAGACGCCAATCCTCTTGCCCCCAATCAAATTGACCTTATAACATGTTCACTGTATCACTAACCAAGAGAACTAGAGGAACATTCGCAAAGTTGCGGGAACACACAATCAACAGCTCCAACTGCAAGCGATCTCGAACCAATCCAGTCCATCCACAACTCTAGATTACACCCAAACTAGTATCGAACTTGCCCGCTCTCTAGGTTAACTGCTTACTTGCAGAGATTAGTAAGTTCTTGGTGGTGAGGGGTGCAGGTCAGTGTGGAAATCCAGTTCCATGGCGGAAACCAAACGGCGGCGGCGAGTGGGGTGTGGGACGTTAGCCAGGAGAAGTCGTAAGGTTAGTGGAGTTCGGCCTTTGGAGGAAACATGGAAGCCGGCGCCCGGCGGAGCGCCGCCGTGGAGGCATGCCGTGGCAATACTCGCCGAGGAGGGCTTGGTTTGGAGAAACAAGAACTCTAGGGGGTTTCTCAAAAGATCTGGTTCGTCTGTACAAAATCGGACAATTCAGATTTTTTTATGTTTGAGAACATTTCAGTTCAGAATTCAGACGCCAGGTTCTTTTTGTTTTCAAATCAGTTCGTGGCTGCTTTACAAATTCCTCATGGATACTTAGAGAAGCTCTGACAAAATGGGTAAAGATAGTCAAGCTTTTTTTTATGAATACAGAATTGAGTTTGTCGGTGAGGTCTAGGCGCGTAGCCCGCAAGTGCATATTAGGGCATGTATAGTACAAGATGTTTAGAGCATATCCAGCAGCACCTCTCAAATCGACAAATCATAGCAGGTAACAACGTCGTTACCGTGCTACAAGGTTGCTCGCGCACTTTGCCACCATATGGGAGGGTTGTCCGCAAAAATGAGGGATTTTTTACAAAGAGCAAGATTGTGCATAGTTTTAAACAATAATCCAAAGCATATTACATACTAAAACACATAAATAATTTCACACAATAATCCAAGCATATAAATATAATTACTGATGCAATAATTTAAATTAATTGCCATTCAATTTTGTTCAAGAATCAAAACGTTTTTCCTTCGGGCATCGACAAATGCTCCACTAGATCATATTGAAGTTAAGTATGAACCTGTGCATCGCAAAAAAATGTTTGTTTGAGTATATAGAAGGTTTTATTTTGAATCTTTTGATCACTTAAGTTACTGGACATTTAAATAAATCTCAAGATATTATGAAATAAAAAACGGAGGTCTTATGCATAACCTGTTATCTATCTTTAGGCCACTAACCTCGCATAAACTAGTAGGATAAAGTTTCGTGGTGAAGTTTTTTCACCGTGACTGAAGCCAAACCCAAAAAAATCATGGTTCGTAAAATAATAGCTCAAACCATATGCTTGGGTATTCCCAAGGCATCCCTCTACACCAACACAAATATCGGTTTGTAAATCTTTAAACATTGTTTCTTGAGCACTATGAGGAAGCCCATAAGCTTGGATCATCATTTTGTTTTGTTTTGTCTTTTTTTTCGATTGCCATCTCTACCTTTGAATAAAGGCCACCACCAGTATGTTTTTCACACTTGTAACTTATAACTACCAGAATAAAAAAAGGTTAAAAGTTAATTATGTTGTTCGTTGGGTATTGCTTTTGTTGATGAGTAAAGGGTGCTTGCAAACCTTCTCATTTAGTGATAGGTATCATTTAGCTCAATATTATGAGTCGCATAATTTATTTTTCACTTTAAGAATTTGACTATCATAATGAGAAAGGTTGCATTATTTATTTAGTGGTAATATTTCTCCCTTTGCTAGACTTTCACACACTATGCATGAATTCCCCTTGCGTATCCAATACCATTTGAACAAAGTTATATTTTCACCTATGTCCACTATACCTTACCCATTGGTAAACATTACCATTCAAAGTGAATTTTGCATACTACTGTAGACTTTGATTCTGGGTTCACTGGTGTGTTGATGATTATTCTTGTAAAGAGTGTTAATAATTTTGATCTTTCATACTAAGCATGCTTACACCCCCTTGATGAGTATGAAAATGTGCTTGTTTTAATTTGCAAGAAATTTGGTATGCCCAGTTCCAAATTAATGACAAATAAAAAGGTAAAGTCCTCAACAAATGTTGAAGAAAATTTTAATTAGTGTGATTGAGGGTGTCATTGGATTGGACCATTAATCCAAACCTATGTTTTCACGGTGAAGTGGTATCATTTGATCTTAAATTGAAAGAGATGGTCATTATATCATGATATTCTTGTTCTAGGTAGCTAGATTAGTTGGTATTAGGGCATGAACAATCGTTGATAAGACCGTCTTATCTTAACTCCGCCACGTAGTTTAGATATAACAACAAAATATGATATACACTGGGTTATTTTTTAGTCTTATCTCTAGTGATGAGACATCCCTAAATATGTGGTGAGAGATTGTTGCTAAGAGATGATCTCTTAGCTAAGAGAAGACCACTGTTCAAAAAATCGTCCGATTCAACGATTAATCGCCCGGTTAATCCCTATTACTTCATGATTTGCTTGAAATTGTTGTTTACTATTAATACTTGTTATACACTTTGGGTGACAATGTCATTAAGAATATGACACTAATTAGTCTTAATCAACCCGAAAGACAATGTTTCTTTTATCAATTTACGCTCGACGACAAGCATAGGTTACAATTGGAATGCTGATACATGTAATGTATCCATGAAGTTTGGTGTTTATTATATGATAGTCATTGATAATTGCATGTGATATTATGTTCTTGACATGGTTTACATTGATCTGGGAAATTTTTCACAAAGTCTCCATTTATTTGTTTTATAACTCTCGGAGGCAAAAAAGAAAACCTATTGGTGTTCTTGACATTGCAGAGGTCAAAGAACACGCTTCAGAATTTTTTTTATACGGATCCAAGAAGCCAAAGTAGACCAGCATGAGGCTAGCGGGGCAAAAATGTGAGCACATGGCGCGGCTAGGGACCTGATCGCGTCGTGGTGGCGATCTTGGCCGTATGTTGGTCTTTTCGCTCCAATATTTTGTGTACTTGTGTCTTTTGAACTAAAACCACATACAAATAACCCCTAATATTTATTTCATGGCGAATGGAGGCGGAGATTAAAAAAAACCACAAAGACATTGTAGTCTGCCGAGGCGAGAAGATTGGAGTGGTAACTGATCTTCTCTGGTGGCATCTCCTCCTTCTCCAACGTCTCCAAATCGCTCTAAACCATGAGATGTGAGTATCCCACCCTTGGACTTTTGTTTGTATTGTATCATGGTCCAATATTTGTATGTATTATCGTTGTGATAATCTATATGAGCTGCCCAACATGATTACAGTTCTATAGATATAATTCATATAGTGAATATTGTGGTGTGAGATGATACATGTTATGGATTTACTGTAATGTTGAAACTTTTATAGATTGTCATACTCCGGAAGCGTATTATGACAATCTATTGCATTGGTTAATATTATTGAAATCCACAAGTATGGTAATTAATGCTTTATTTGCCCATGTCACGAGTCGTTAGAGCATCTCCAGCCGCGTCCCCCAAAGCGTCCCCCAAACCGCGCCGGATTGAGCGTTTGGGGGACGTGTTTTGTTCGTGCCGCCTTTGGGGGACATCGCTCCCCAGCCGCGTCCCCCAAACGCCGCCCCCAAACATTTAAATTACTTTTTTTTTACACAGAACCATTTATCAAATATAGCATATGAATAAAAAAATTTGCGAGGATTGTTTTCAAATTAAATTACAACAAATAATAAAACAAGTAAACAAATATAATAAATAGGGGTAGATGCTACATCAAGGTGCCACGGTATTTCCTTTGATCCTCCACAAATGCTCAACGAGATCAGCTTGAAGTTGCTCATGCACATTGCTATCACGGATCTCTGCGTGCATGGCGAGAAAATAAGCAAAATCTGCAGGCAACTCATGATCAACCTCCGCAAGAGGACCTTCACACTCATAGGGACCAACATGTGACCTAGCATGATTCTTGCGGTCATTCTCGATGATCATGTTGTGCATGATCACACAAGCCTGCATCACCTCCCATATTTGGTCGTGAGACCTGCTTAGAGCAGGGTACCGGACAATGGCAAATTGTGCTTGAAGCACACCAAATGCCCACTCGACATCCTTCCTGCAAGCCTCCTGTCGCGTAGCAAAGTGAGAATTCTTCAGACCTGATGGATTCAAGATTGTTTTGACAAAAGTGGCCCATTTTGGATATATACCATCGGCTAGATAATAGCCTTTGGTATATTCGTGGCCATTGATCTCATAGTTGCATGGTGGAGCATGCCCTTCCACTAGTCTGCTGAACACCGGAGACTGCTGCAACACGTTGTGATCCCGCCATGCCAAAGAAAGAATGCCAAATCCACAGGTCATAATCTGCCACAGTTTCAAGCACCACACTGCAATATCCATGACGGCCTTTGTATATACCTTGCCAAGCAAACAGGCAGTTCTTCCATGCCCAGTGCATGCAATCGATGCTTCCAAACATTCCAGGAAATCCTCTAGCAGCATTTTGTGCCATGATCCTTGCAGCTCTCTTCCTCGCTTGGCCCTCTCAAATAGTATTTGCCAAACTTTCCCACCACAGCTCGGCAAAACTTGTACATGCACTCAATGGCAGTAGACTCACTCATGCGAAGGTAGTCGTCCTGTGTATCGGCAGGTGCTCCGTATGCAAGCATCCTCATGGCGGCGGTGCACTTCTGAATCGACGAGAACCCGAGAACGCCTACAACGTCGAGCTTGAGCTTGAAGTAGGGTCGAACTCTCGAACGCCGTGGAGGATATTCATGAACAGCCCCTTGCTCATCTCGTACCGGCGCCGAAAATTGTCGGCATGTGTTGCGTCGTCGGCGAAGTAGTCGTTGTGCAGCATGGCATGCCCCTCCATCCTCTCGCCGGGCTTCGACTTCCTTCTTCCGGCCTTGATCCTCCGCGGCGCGGCCTCTTCCCTCTTCTCCGCCTCGCGCGTCGAGCAATTCCTGGAGGGACGCGATGATCAGCAAATGCTCCCGCAGGTCGTCGTCGAAGGCTTGCTCGTCCTACAGCAGTAGGGCAACCATCTCATCGTCGTTGTCCATGGCTGAAGCAAAATCAATGGTTAAATTTGCGCCGAGGCAGACGACGCAACAAACAGCGCCCAATCGCGCCTACCTGGCAAGTCGTCGAGCACCTTCTGTGCGCGGAGGTGGGGCGGATTTGGTGGCGCGTTCTGGGACGCGCAGGCGACGCGGCGGCGGCGGCACGACCGGCGGGAGCCCCAGCCGCGACAACGGTTCCGACTCTCAGCAGAGATCAGACGCCCAACCGGCCGGGAAATCCAGCGGCGGCGGTGGGGTGGGAGACGCGGGAACGAAGGAGCGACGAGAAAAAAGGCGTGAACCAACGGTTTATGCAAATAGTCGCCGACATGTGGGAGCCGCCTCGCTTTTCGTTGTGTCCGGCGTCCCCGGTGCGTCCCCTGTGGGACGGGGACGGGCTCGGAGCGCCGGACACCGTATCGGGCCGCGCCGGACAAAAATGGGCTTTGGGGGACGCGGCTGGAACGCATTTTTTGTCCGGCGCGCCCCAAATCCCTTAGGGACGCGGCTGGAGATGCTCTTATGCCCTTGCCTGATCATGTCCACCTCTCTTCATTAAGTTTGTAGGTGTAGAGGTTCCTATCGTCAACAAAGTGGTTTTTGGTTGATCAGTCTATCATCTTGTAAGATTTTGGAAAAGTTGTGTGCATTATTTTGATTCAGAGGCCAGAGTACACCTCCATTTCGGAAAGAAAAAAATGTGTAATAGATCTTGATCGTCAGATTTAGTTGCTTACTTGGATATTTTGTTTGGTTTGCCTGTTGTCATGATAGATAGGCAGAAATATACACGAGTTTAAAACACAGCAGAATTTGTTTCGATTGCATACGGGCATCTCCAGCGGCGCGACGCAAACGGACGCTGAGCGACCGTTTGTGTCCGCCGTGACCGGAAATACGTCTGGGGCCTGTTCCAGCAGGGCGACGCAAAGTGACCGGGCCGTCCGCGGAGACGCAAACCTGGCCCAAATATGCGCCAGGTTTGCGTCTCGGCGGACGCGCAAAGTGTCCGCTGGCTTCCCCACCGGGCCCGCCTGGCAGCGGCACAACTGCTTCGTCTTCCGCGGTATTACTTCTGGGCGGCGCGCTGCAGCCTTTGCAGGGGCCGTTAATGGCGTGCCTCGGCTTCCGCGAGCGTGCGCAGCTAGTAGGCGTTGCACTGGCAGGCCATTGAAGGCGAAATGGCCTCTTAAAGGGACGCTGCCGGTGCCCATTTCCCCGACCAAAACCATTGGCAAAATCCCACAGTAGCCACCACGCGAACGCCATGGGGAAGAAATGCTGGCCGTTCCGGAAGACGAAGAACGACCAGGAGGCTAGTGGCTCGCGTTCCGGCAAGAAAGCACGGGTCAGCCGGTACGTCCGCGTTGACCTCGCTCGGCAGCTATGGGAGGAAAACCGGTCGGTACCATGGCCGGACGCGAACTTGCCGGGAGGGGGCTGGTACCTGAACTCGCGGCGCGTCCCGGTCCCCCCCGTGCCGCGCTCGGGCCGAGAGCGGCGCGACGAGGTGCGGCGTCGCCGCGCGGTGTTGCCACCGGATCTGCGGGAGGATCCGGCGTACGCGCTAAACTCCTACAACTGGATTTCCTTCGGGGCGTGGGAGTTCCACGCGCGGCGCCGCGCTGCCTACCTCGCCGACGCAGACTACTTCGAGCGCGAGATCGCCGCCGAAGAAGAAGAGAACGACCACGAGGACGCGGACTGATACGTCTCCGACGTATCGATAATTTCTTATGTTCCATGCCACATTGCTGATGATATCTACATGTTTTATACACATTATATGTCGTATTTATGCATTTTCCGGCACTAACCTACTAACGAGATGTCGAATAGCCAGTTGCTGTTTTCTGCTGTTTTTGGTTTCAGAAATCCTACAAAGGAAATATTCTCGGAATTGGACGAAATCAACGCCCAGGGTCCTATTTTTGCACGAAGCTTCCAGAAGACCGAGGGGAAAGGAAGTGGGGCCACGAGGCGCCGCCACAACAGGGCGGCGCGGCCCAGCCCTAGGCCGCGCGGCCTCGGCGTGTGGGGCCCTCGTGTGGCCCCCGCGTTGCCCTTCCGCCTACTTAAAGCCTTCGTCGCGAAACCCCCGATGCGAGAGCCACGATACGGAAAACCTTGCGAGACGCTGCCGCCGCCAATCCCATCTCGGGGGATTCCGGAGATCACCTCCGGCACCCTGCCGGAGAGGGGATTCATCTCCCGGAGGACTCTTCACCGCCATGGTCGCCTCCGGAGTGATGAGTGAGTAGTTCACCCTCGGACTATGGGTCCATAGCAGTAGCTAGATGGTTGTCTTCTCCTCATGTGCTTCATTGTCGGATCTTGTGAGCTGCCTAACATGATCAAGATCATCTATCCGTAATTCTATATGTTGTGTTTGTCGGGATCCGATGGATAGAGAATACTATGTTATTTTGATTATCAATCTATTACATATGTGTTGTTTATGATCTTGCATGCTCTCCGTTATTAGTAGAGGCTCTGGCCAAGTTTTTGCTCTTAACTCCAAGAGGGAGTATTTATGCTCGATAGTGGGTTCATGCCCCCATTAAATCCGGGACGATGATGAGAAAGTTTTAAGGTTGTGGATGTCTTGTTGCCACTAGGGATAAAACATTGATGCTATGTCCGAGGATGTAGTTATTGATTACATTACGCACCATACTTAATGCAATTGTCTCGTTGTTTTGCAACTTAATACTAGAAGGGATTCGGATGATAACTCGAAGGTGGACTTTTTAGGCATAGATGCATGTTGGATAGCGGTCTATGTACTTTGTCGTAATGCCCAATTAAATCTCACAATATTCATCATATCATGTATGTGCATTGTTATGCCCTCTCTATTTGTCAATTGCCCGACTGTAATTTGTTCACCCAACATGCTATCTTATGGGAGAGACACCTCTAGTGAGCTGTGGACCCGGTCCATTCTTTTATACTTGAAATACAATCTGCTGCTATTGTTCTTTCTTGTTCTTGGAAACAATCATCATCCACACTATACATCTAATCCTTTGTTACGGCAAGCCGGTGAGATTGACAACCTCATTGTTTCGTTGGGGCAAAGTACTTTGGTTGTGTTGTGCGAGGTTCCACGTTGGCGCGGAATCTGCGGGTGTTGCGCCGCACTACATCCCGCCGCCATCAACCTTCAACGTGCTTCTTGACTCCTACTGGTTCGATTAAACCTTGGTTTCTTACTGAGGGAAACTTGCCGCTGTGCGCATCACACCTTCCTCTTGGGGTTCCCAACGGACGTGTCAACTACACGCATCACGGATGCGGACGAGGACGGCGACGAGGACGAGGACGGCGACGTGACCATGCCGCAGTACGACCACGACGACGGCGGACCGGCGTGGGATCCGGAGAACCAGCCGCCGGACATTTCAGAGGAGGAGGCCATTGCCATGGCACTCGCCAACAGCGAGCAGGACGAGCTCAACGAGCTCGCTTTGTGGGACGGGCTCGCAATCCAGCTCCGCGAGTCAGCGCTGCGTAGGGGAGGTCGGCGACTCCTCCGGCCACGCCGACGCGTTCCAACGTCCGCGCTCCGCCTGCTGCTCCTGTGTGGGATCCCTGGCCACAGCCTCCTGCCCGTGCGGCGGTACCTCCTCCACCGCCGGCGTACGAGCTTCCATGGCCGACGCCGCGGCCTGATTGACCTCGTCAGCGACGACGACCAGTAGACAGCGCCTATTTTAGCACCCCTTTCTGGCTTTTTTATGTCCTTTTTATTATCATGTAAATTATGGCGTATGAATGGGAAAAAAAAATTATTCGTCGTGCCGCTGGAGCCACCCCCGACGCAAACGGACACCCGGATACTTTCGACTATTTGGCCCGACGCAAACGGACACGACGCGTCCGTTTAGACGTCCGAAATGCGTGGCGCCGGTGGAGATGCCCTAACATGAGAAACGGAAAATGTAGTTCTAGCACAGCTGCACACGGAAGGAGTGAAATAAAAGTAGCATGTAGGCCTTGAATGCTAGCTCGTCGAGCGGGGAGTGAGATCAGGTGACATGCACCTTTTGCATGTCACCGTGAGACATGCGGCCTAAATCTAAAATTAAATATTGCGAAAAAATTTGAAAAAAATCATGCATGTTCACAACACATATTAAGACAATCCCTTAAATTTTCAGATCAAAATTTGAAACATACATCAAGAAAAAAAAAAGAGAAATCTGTCATGAATAGTTCACGAATTCAAATCTGATTTTTTCTGTACACTATTCACATCTGATTTCTCTTTTTTGTTTCTCGATGTATGTTTTGAATTTTGATCTGAAATTTTTAGGGATCATCTTAATATGTGTTGTGAACATGCATGATTTTTTTCAAATTTTTTCGCAATATTTAAATTTGAATTTAGGCCGCATGTCACACGGTGACATGCAAATGGTGCATGTCACCTGATCTCACTCCGTCGAGCGGTCACCTCGCCTCGACTCCTCCTCGAGCACCCCTTTCATGCTGCTGGGCGTACAGTACAGGGCGTGGAGATCAGACGTGGAAAACCATCCCGCCCTCTATTCCCGCCCTTGGTTCGCCCCGTCACTTTCCTGGTTCCGGTCTCCACGCGAGGAGTCAGAAGATGCACTGCGAAGCGCCTCTACGCACACGCGGGCACTGTTCCCTTTTGATGAGATTCTTCCAGGATCTCCCCGTACCGCAAATGCATAAAGATACTTTACGGGACGAAAATACTCGTAATGTAAATACCAAAAAGTATAACGCCACTCTCCTATCTCGTGTGTTTGCGTGAAAATGAAATGGAGCACATTTCCTATGCAGTGACATGCAGTACATTTCCTATGGAGTATATCAAACGACTTTCTTTCGCAGAAATCATAAAACACAAAAATACATTCGAATATCATGTCTAGTTAAATCATACAGGATTTTAATTTTTAAACCTACATGATATTTTCTAAAATAGCATTTGACTCGTAAAATATTGAAAAGTTATAACATCAGGTTTGAGTGGATGAAAATTTTCCTTCAAAACATAGTACAATGCAATCTTATAGGTACCTATGTATTTCTTAGAATTCTAATCCTATCAATGATCGAGCTAGCTCCTGGCGTCGCCCCCGCGGGCGACCTGGGAGCTCCTTGGCGGCGCCCCTCCCTAGCCCCTCCCCACCCTTCCCCCTCCTCCTCGCCGCCGCCTGAGGGCGTCGCCGGGCAAAGCCCGCGCGGCGTCGGCGGCGGCGGGGCTCCTCTGCTCCCTCGCGCGGTGGCGGCGGCGCGGGTCTTCGCGGCCGGTGAGGGCGCCGTGCTGGTAGGGCGCGGCGGCGAGGTTGCGCGGCAGCGGCGTGGCGACTACGTGGTACCGGCGTGCCCGCGGCGGCGACGGTTCGCCGGAGCGGCCTGAGGCGGGCGGCGCGAGCTCGGAGGTGCGGCAGGCCTGTGGAGGTCGTGGGCGCCGCGGATGAGGCCAGGGGAGGCAGGGCGCGACCGGCGGCAGCGTTCGCCCATCCCGTCACGGAGGCTCCCGGCGAGGTGCTGGGTAGTGTGGCCCAGATCTCGATCTGGCCACCTCGAGTCGGGCCGAGGCAGGGGCCAACGCCCCATTCGACCCCATCCGCCTCCGCCCCGGATCTGTGGGCACCCGCAGCCATGGGGGCTGGTGGTTTGCCGATCTGGCTGGTGGTGCCCTCCTGGTGTGGCGGCGGTGCGGCGGCGTTCCGGATCTGGTTAGATGGGCTCTCTGGCCGCCGCGATTGCGGGCCTGGGCAGGGGCCCCGGGCTTTGGCCCAATCCATCTCCAGGTTTGGAGTGCCCGGCAGCCACGGGGGTTGTCGGTTTGCAGCTCCTCCCCATCGCGATGTGGTGCTTGTCTTCTTCGGTCTCGCAGCAGGAAGAGCTTGGACGCCGGGGCGGCCCCCCTGGAAAGGTGGGAGCTTCGCTGGTTGGCGGGCGAGCCAGGAGCTCAGGTGCTGGTCGGTGCCACGGTCGTGAGGGCGGCGTGGTACTCGGCGAGCGGTGTTCCGTGGCGAGTGGCGCGGGGGCCGTCGGCGGTGGCCCGTTCCCTGTGCAGGAGGTGTCGAGGTTTACCGAGGGGAAACCCTCGCCCTCCCTTGGGTCGTGGTGTCGGCGTCCGCGGACGTCGTGGCCTTCTTGAAGGCGCCATCGTGGTAATCCTGACCCTCCTCGTGCTTCGGGTGAAAACCTAAGATCCGAGGATCGGGCGGTGGCGACGCTCTTGTGTCGTGCTCTTCTTGAAGACACCGCCTTGGAGCTCACAGTTCGCGGCTCTCCGTTGGTTGTGGGGCAGAGGCACGGTATTCGTCGACCTTTGTGCTTCGGGTGAAAACCTAAGATCTGCGGATCGGGCGGTGGCGGCGCTCTCGTGTCGTGCTCTTCTTGAAGACGCCACCTTGGAGCTCACTGTGTTTCTGCGGATGATGTTGGCTCTTTGCTTGGCGACCATCGGCAAGGCTTGCGCCGTCCCCTGCATCTTCGTCGAGTTTTCCCGGGTGCTGCTTGTTGGGGTCCGAACGGCGGTGGTCGATGCACAGTGGTGGTCGGTCACTGGTGGCGCTGCCCGCGGCGGGGAGTTCTGTTGACGGCGTGCGTGTTCGATGGCTCTCCCTTGGGTGAGCCCCGGCCCGACACTTGTTGTTGTCCGGTATCTTCTCCGAGTCTTCGTAGGCTTCGTAAGGGTCGTGATCGCCGTTCGTGGTTTCGGTTGTAGCCGTTTGGCAGCTCGTGTGGGTGTGTGGGTGTGTGTTGTAAGCTGGGTTCAGCTCCTTGTACCTTGTCGCCGTTGAGGGCGTTATTAATTTAAGGTCGGGCCTTTTGGCCTTTGATCTAAAAAAAAATCCTATCAATCAAACGATGCCTAAAAGAAAATTTCTTACGCATTGCTAATCATATGATTTTTATGGCATTTCTTTAAATCAAACGAAGACCCTCACATTCATGAAACTTTATGTAGCACTACAAATTAACTCATTCCCATCTCCAGCAGCGACCTCTAAAGACGAGGCGGCGAGCGCAAAAATGGCGGACGAGGCAGCGAGCCTCTGCCGCCGATACGGTCGCCTCGCCTACCGCATCTTGCTGCGCAAGCCATGGGGAATGGCGCGGAGGTCGCGGCGAAGCGAAGATCGCAAGGGAGCGGCCGGAATTCCTCGTTGGAGTGCGAGGGTTTTTCGCGGCAGAGGAGCGGATGCGGCGCGGGGGAGTAGGGTTTCGGAACCGAACTCCCGTCCAGACCTGGTTAAATAGGGTACGAGAAGTTTTGGGTGCTTGGAGCATGGTGGATCTAAGATGAAGGGCGCAACGGTTGCGGGTCATCATTGTTTTGTCGCTTTGTTACTGCCTTCTTCTTTTTTTTCATTTGAGCAAGCTTATTATGTTATCAGTATTTTTTTGTTTTCAATTGTTATATCGGTACGGATGCTTTATTAATATGGAGGAACGGATGACTGTTTGAAGGAGCTAGCATCATTCTTTTGAACAGCCGTTACTGCATTTCTCATCCAGTTAGGGCATCTCCAACCGCGCGACCCAAACGGACGCGCTGGGCCGTCCGTTTTGGGCCGTTTGCGTGGCCGAACGGACACCCGGACAGCGGCCCGCGTCCGCGTGTCCGTTTGGGTCGCACGCTGCGCCCAACGCGCGGACGCAGCGCATTGGTAATAAAATAAAACAGAAATGAAAATAAAAAAGGAAAAGAACAAAACATAAATTTAAACTAGTTGGTCATTAAACTTAGCCCTATTTTGGGCAAATTTTACACAAAAGAAAGCCATATATGGCTTTAAACTAAAAAAAGCAAACCCTAGCCAGGGTTTGCGAGCTCGCGGTGGCCGCCGGCGGTACTACCCCCGGTAGTACTCGTCATCGTCGGCGTCGATGACGACGCACGCCGCCCGGCGGCGACGCGCCTGTTCCGGCTCGACACGCCGGAGGGCACCGGTGACTCCGGCCGGGGGTCCCAGCTGCGCCCTTTCCCGGGCGGAGTGCGCGTTCGGCGGGCTCGCCGGCTGCGCAGCCGTGCCCTCCGCGCGGACTCCTCGTCGGAGCTGCTCCTCCGCCTGCGTGGCCGGGCGCTCCTCCTCCGCCGAGCGCGCGGCCCGGCGCTCCTCCTCCCGGAGCGCCGCCCGACGCGTAGCGGCCTCCTCCGACGGCGCGCCGGTGGAGGAAGGCCCACGCGTCCGCCCGGGCGTCCTCCCGGGCCTTCCCGGCCGCCTCCTCCGGCGCGGAGGTGCGCAGCCGTCTCGGCGAGGAGCGGCCATTTGGCCGGCTCGTCGAGGTCCTGCTGCTCGCGGGACGCCGCGAGCGCCGCCTGCGGCCTCCGGGTCGTTCTCCTCCTCACGGGGCTGCGGCTGCGGCCGGGGCTGGGGCGCGGGCTCGTTGATGTAGAGGCCGCCGGGGGCGCGGCCGGCCCGCCTAGCGGCCGTGCCACGGGCGCGCGCGAGGCCGCGCCGTCGCGGATGTGAAGCATGTGCGCCGCCGCGCATCGTGCTCCACCTCGAACCACAAGTCCCGGTTGGGACTTGCGTCGCCGTACGCGGGGTCCTGCCGGAGGTCCGCCGGCCGGTGAGCGCGGCGCCTCCGGATCTCGGCGTAGCGGGCGCGGCTCGACGCCGGGATGGGCGGCACGGAACCCGATGCGGGCTCGGGTGCCGGCCGTGGGGAGGTGCACGTCCCCCACGGCATTGGGACGCCGGCGTCCCGGAACATCTGCGCCACCGCTACGGTGACGTAGATCCGCTCGCGTCCGGGAGGCGCCGGCGGCCCCATTGCGAACGCGGCGGCGCGACTTGCCGGTCGCTGCCGGCCTCGTGGTCGTTGGCGGAAGGCTCGAACTCGCGCTTCGGGGCCATGGCGGCGCGGAAGCTTCGAGCTCGCGCGTGCGGCCGGAGTGGAAAGTGGGGACTCGGATAGGGACAGGTCCACTTCCCCGATCCACATTTAATAGGACCAGGGCACGCAGACAGGTGGGCCGGCCACGCGGACGGGGCGGACACGCGAGGACGCCGCGTGCCATCCGCGGCCACGCAAACCCGGCCCGAGATTTGGGCCGGGTTTGCGTCGTTCCGGACGCCGCGGCCGTCCGCTTTTGCGGTGCGTCCCCGCGTTGGGCCGGGTTTTTGTCCGGATCGACCCATCCGGACGCGCGGGCGCGGGATGGGTCGCCCCGTTGGAGATGCCCTTAAAACGTTCAACGAGCAAGGATTCACATGATGCCCTCGGAGTATCGCACTATGTGGAACGATTCGCAAATTTCATGAAGTTCAATGTAGAATCAAGCCGTGGAGACTTTGCTGTTCACAATTTTACTACAGTAGGTCACATTGGATTCTATTCCATGCCATGTCCCGTTGTTCCAGCGGCCGGCGAGAGCTCTCTGTTCAAGGCAGCGGGAGGTGACTGCTCGGCGTCCGGCGGGATGGCCGGCGTCACGAGGAGGAGCAGTACCAGCTACTACCATGGCGTAGGGCATGGTCGCGCCGCGGCAACCAGACGCGGGACCCACGTTCTATGACCACTTGTTGGCTGGGGAGAAAGGACCTCCGCAAGTACGTTGACGCGTGACGTCGCTGACTGTACCACGTATGTTTAGCCGTTGGCTTCCTTTCTTTCAGTGGAGAGACGACCATCGTAGTGCCAGGAAAACATGTTTCTTTTCTCTCCTTCCATTTGCAGAGGAGTACGAATTAATTCGTAAATTCCTCCGTTCTAAATTAACTGCCGTAACTTTGCATGTATTTGTTAATAAAGCTGAGTCAAATAATTTAAAACGAAAAAGGTATGTACATTATCAGTTCACCATTAAGTATGCACAGTGTGTCATTGGAAACCTTTTCTTTTTTGCATATTGGGTCCCATGACAAGCGTGTAAACGTTTTTCCCGCCCACTCAACCAAAGCCCTCTGTTCCCGCTCTGAGGCTCACCTCTCCGCATGCGAGAAAAGATGCGAGCCCTACCCTGCTACATAGCTAGCTGCTGAGTTTCAACTTGCACGCTGGCTAGTTACTAATGTGTGGATTTAAAAATAGATTTAAATTATTTTTGTTTCATCAGCGCATTTCTTTTTTCAAAATTAGATCCTTTTATTGCATCATTCATAAAAAGAAAATATCCGGTTATCAATAAAAAATACTAGTATCATGGATCAACACAGCATCTCTAGCAGGCCACCCATTCTATTTTAGTCCGTTTGATTGACCCGGGCCTGATATGCGACTGCGTCCTCCTCATGGGCTGGCACATGTGTATTCATGGGTATGCAGGTGAATACCCAAAATTTTGACAAAATTTTCAAATTATGTGAAATATCCATCAGCGCTAATTTACTTTGTGTAGAAATCTGTGCTTCTCTGGACACAAGGATGTGGAGGCTTGGCTGGTTAGAGCAGTTACATGCTCCCTTGATGGTCATGAGATCGAATGCTACTTGCCACTGTTTTGTAGTACATTTTCTTTTATTTTTGAATACCCATTGTTAAAAGTCTGTGCCCGCCCATGGTCCTCCTCGATCGAGAGGCAAACCTAGCGGGCCGACGCATTTTTTCCTCTCCCTGTCGTGGGATGTCGTGATGGTAATGTCGGCACGTATAAGAGGGAGCTCGATTCCCACGCGTGCCCTGCAATTTCCTACCCTGGTCGTGGCTATATAAGAGGGATGGCACCGTCTCGATGGATAGGCAAATACTAGCAAGCACCAATGGCGGACCACCTAAGCGCAACAACCTGGGTGATGCCGACGTAGCAGGCACTACTGCGTCGTTTGTGACCGACATAGAGGTGGTGTTGCTGGCGGAGAGAGCCCGATGAGATGCTGCCATGGAGGCGGCGACGCAGCTGCGGAAGATTAAGGAGAAGAGGGAGCAGGAGCATTGTGAGCTCGATAGGGCGGAATTCATCTTCCCATCGAGGGTCATGTGGCCACGTAACGACTTGGAGCGCCACCGGCGTAGCTGGAGTGTGAGGTGTGGGGCTAGCGTTGCGGTGCTGGGCCCCTGATAGTGTCAGTCCATCCGGCCATGCAGATGTCAAAGACGGGCACCAGCAGGGCGGACGGCTGCAAGAAGCCGCGGCAATGTTAGGGACAGCAACGACGAGTAATACAACCTTCATTTCTTAGGTCAACCTTCACTATCTTTTTAGTAAATAAGGTGTCAAGGTGGAATCCGACCAGGGTTTCATTTATAATGTAGTTTGCCTTTTCTAGTTTAAATTTTAGTATCAAAATTTATACTAGAAAAAAGCAAAATGTACTACAAGTAAGATTTAGATGAAATGCCACTTGACACTTTAGTCGGTCCCGTTCGCCCTCGCCTTTTTGCATCGAACCGCTAAGCTAAGTTTTATTTCTCGCTATTGGCTGAAAATAACCTGAAATTTCCGATATAATCATAGAAATGAGATTCAATGTGTTTTGCGGGGTTTTGCATTTCCGTGCCATAGCCGGCAGCCCGGCACAGAGGTCAAACGGCCGTGAACAGCATGCATCCACCCGTTGGACCCGTGCTCTCTGGCTCTGGCGTTGCAAGTTGGTTAGTTGGGCATCCATGACCTGTCCCGTCCGCGCGGCGCTGCCACGCCCTAGCCCTACTCACATCAAACCTACTCGCGAGCTGACCAGCTATTGACCTGTCCAGCTACGTGAGCCCATCGGGTCTGATCCGACCCGACCGACTCGACCGCTCTCTGCACTGCCTAGAACTGAGGGCTTGCTTGCTGCGTTGCCCCGACGAGTTGCACCACGGTTGGTTCGAGCGACCGAACAGGACTCGGAATCCGATGCAAATAAAATAATGAACACACAATCTCCAGGCGATTTTTTTTAAAATAATACGATTTAATTATTTAATTGCATGACTATCACACGTTTTCAAAAAATTACAAAACTGTGACTCGGTCGGACTGCCGTAGGCCGATCGGACAGGAGCACACCGACTGGGTGTCGGCCGGTGTGGCACATCAAATCACCTGACTCGTTGGTCAGTAGCTGAACAACTGGGACAACTACAGACCAATTGGCCTCCTACAAACCGATCGGCTTGCTACCATCCGATTATTTGCATGGATGGTTTTGTTTGAAGTACGCTTAGAGTTAGCAGCGATGTAGCTAAAGGTACTCATACATAGTTCGTACATAATGTCTGACGATACATAGATGATTCATACATAAATGTCAGAATATCTGAGACTATGGACGGCGTCTGGGGTTTCGTGCGGGCGGCGTAGCACGGGGTGTCCAACCGAACCTGTCCGGGGCCCGGTGATGCGAGCAGGGATCCGGGACCCGGACTCGAGGTCGTACTGCGTCTCCTGTGTGGGCTCTGGTGGAGGAGTCTGCATACCGACATAGTTCTGCTGCGTGTTGTAATACTCCATGTGCTCAGGATCCTGATCACTAGCTTCCCATGAAGGATTGGATGTAGTGTGCTGCGTGTATCGTGTGCCACGAAACATAAGTGATGTCAAACTAAGTGGAGGCGCCCAGTACTGCGGCTGTGGCTGCGGTGGAGGCGCCCAGTACTGCGGCTATATCGGCGGTGGCGGAGGCGCCGCCGACTCGAGGAGCGCATGTCGAAGTGCTTCATCCGCCGACAGGCCCGGCGGCATGACGCCGGTGGCGTAGCGGGGCAGCGGCGGCTGCACAGGCGCGTCGTGCTCGAAGTTCCGGTCCTCCGCCAAGGCCTGCTGCCATTCGTGGAAGACGACAGCGACGACCTTCGCCTCCTCGCTATGGTACGCGAGCGCCTCGACGTAGTCGGCGTCGTCGTCGTACACAGCGTAGGCTTCGTCGTCGTCGTCGACGTCGTTGTGCTGCGTCTGCTGACGTCGCGTCCGCGCCTGCTGACGACGCGTCGGCGCCTGCTCACGACGAGCCGCCGGTGCAGGGCCGAAGGGGTAATCCCTGTCGCCCATGAAGCCTGCCCTTCGTCTCCTGTCCGTCTCCGTGGACAGGTACGTACGCCAAAGCTCGGAGTCGATAACGTACGCCGGATCGTCGCGGAGGTCCGCCGGCAGATACCGCCTCCTGCGCCGGATCTCCGCGGTCCGATCAGGCTCGCGCGCGAGTGCCTGGAGGGATAGGCACCCGGCGGCGGCTGAGCCGCCAGCCACCGAGCGGCCGCACGCCGGACCGGGCGTCGTCGCACGGCATCCATTTGCTGTGCATGAGCCTCCCCACCGAGACGGGGAGCGGGATCTTCTTGCTGCCGCTGCCGGAGGCCTCGAAGTCATTCTTCTTCCCCATGGCGCTGCGGCAGTGGTGGTGGTTGTGGAGGTGTGGGCGAAGGAGCGGCGCGGCCGGTGGGCTTTTATGGGCGGGCGCGCGCGGGATACGATGCTATTGAAGGCGGCGCAGAAGCCCAGCCGCCGCCCGCTAGTGCGCGCGCAGAACAGGCAGCCGCGCCATTGATGGCGAAAGCTACGGCGCAGACGCGGAAGCGCTGACCGCCTGAATCTATGGCGAAGGCTGCGGCGCAGACGCGGAAGCGCTGACCGCCTGAATCGATGCCCTCGATGCAGACTCGCTGCCAGGCGGGCCTGGTGAGGAAGCGAGCGGACACTTTGCGCGTCCGCCGAGCGTCCGCCGCGACGCAAACCTGGCGCATATTTGGGCCAGGTTTGCGTCTCCGCGGACGGCCCGGTCACTTTGCGTCGCCCCGCTGGAGGTGGTGCCAGACGCATTTCCGGTCACGGCGGACGAAAAAGTTTGCTTAGCGTCCGTTTGCGTCGCGCCGCTGGAGATGCCCTAAATCACTAGGGATCTGCGAAATATGGTGAAGTTTTCGAGCTGTTCTTGTGCAGCCAGGGAAGAAAACGGGCAGGAAAGAGAGAAGGGAAGAAGAGAGGAGAGAGGAGGAAGAAGAAAGAAAAAAGAAGAAAGAAGAAAGAAGAAAAGGGTGGCTGGGGGAGCGTCTGCGCGCGGCCGGGCGAGGGCGCCTTCGCGTGCCCAGGTCGAGCGACGCGACGCATGCATGCAACAGTTTGGTTGCTCCCGTCCGATCGGACTGCAGCTGTCCGACGGGGTCTTCGTTCCCCGGTCGGCCTGCAATCGGCCTGCTGCCGTCCGATCGGCCTGCTTCTGTCCGATCGGTGTGCTGCATGCCGACAGAGTCACACTTTTGGAATTTTTTGAAAACGTGTGATAGTCCTGCAGTTAAATAATTAAAACGTACTTCCTCCGTTCCTTTTTAATTGACTCGGATTTAGTACAAATTTGTACTAAATTTGAGTCAATTAAAAAAGAACGGAGGGAGTATTATTTAAAAAAAATTCGCCAATCTCCAGGCGGTCACCGATTTAATTTAAGGTATTCCTTTGCGTGCTGCATGAACTACAAGGACGAAGGGTTAATGGCGTGCAACGATTAGGGTGCATCCGATCCAAATCAAACACCCAAACATTCCGTTTCTGTTTGTTTGGGTTGGATCGCCGGACACGGTGCGTCTTGCAGCTGGCCCGAACACCACTCGCATTGGGCGACCCATTCGGCCCGCTGGCTAGCTGGCCCACACATGAGACCGAGTAGAATTTAAAAAAACGTGAAAATTTAATACTCCCTCCGGTCTGAAAAAAGAGTCGGACGGTCCCTTTTGTAAAATGGCCCTCACATTTAGGTTTTCGTCAACCCGCACTCCAAGCGATCGTCTGGTCACACCCCACCCGGAACCTCATGGCTCACGCCGCTCTGCTCTCCTCACTCTCTCTCTGCTCCGTCGACATTGCATCCGCTCGCCGAGCTCCCCTCCGCAAAACGGCTGACCTTTTGGTCCTGCCGGCAACGAACGTCGGATCTGGCGCCGGCGAGGCCTGATCCGGTTGCTGCGAGGTCGTACACGCCGAATCCGATGGCCACGCGGCCGCATCCAGTTCCCGTCGGCTACATCGCCAGGTACCTCAGGATCGGCAAGTACGCTCAACGCGTCGGCGCCACCGTCTACCTCTTCGCCGTACCTCGCCCCTCGTTTCGTTCTCCCCGTGCACCCTCTCGCGGTCATCTCCCTGCGATTTGGATTTCCCCTCTGCAGGTCCTGGAGCTCGCCGGCCACGCGACGCATGACAATAAGAAGAAACGAATCGCGCCGCGCCACATCCAGCTAGCGGTCCGCAACGACAAGGAGCTCAGCTAGCTGCTCGACGCGGTCACCATCACAGGCGGCGTCCTGCCCAACATCCACACCACGCTACTCCCAACAAGACCGGCAAGAACATGGGAGACATCAGTTCGATCCGGCCAGATCGATCAGCGCTGGAGTGGAAGAGCGAGCTAGCTCGATCCGGCCAGCCAGAGCGCGGAGGCTGGCGAGCGCGCAGACATGGAGGCGGGCAAGCGCGCGCACACGCGGGCGGGCACGCAGACGCGGAGGCGGGCGAGGGAGCAGACCCGGACGCGAGCGAGCTGAGCGAGGAATTGTTTTTTTCAGATTTTAGAAGGGTTTAATTGTAAAATGTGAATTATACTAGCCATCAGACACTTTTTTAGGATCGGAGGGAGAGTAGAATTTCATAGATTCAAACATAATTTGCATAGTTTAAAACTAAAATCTAAACTAATTCAAGCTTTAGATGACAGGGACAACCGGTTCCAGCTTCACATCGGCTGGAAGAGGCACGTCCTCCATCTCATTGTCCTCATTTTCGCGCATCGTTGCCCGGAATGAAATCCCGACGGTCGCGAATAACCCGACGTGCCTCGTGCTCCCAAGCGGGAGGGAGACGTCGCGGTGGCGGCAGGAGTCGCCCTGCGCCCACAGATGACGCGCCTCCTGCATCAGCACGTATCGTCTGTTGTAGAGGAGGAGGTTGCGCCGTAGGCGCTGATACGTCCCAAACGTATCTATAATTTCTTATGTTCCATGCTGCTTTATTGATGATACTCACATGTTTTATACACATTATATGTCATAATTATGCATTTTCCGGCACTAACCTATTGACGAGATGCCGAAGAGCCAGTTGTTGTTTTCTGCTGTTTTTGGTTTCAGAAATCCTAGTAAGGAAATATTCTCGAAATTGGACGAAATCAACGCCCAGGGTCCTATTTTTCCACGAAGCTTCTAGAAGACCGAAGAGGATACGAAGTGGGGCCACGAGGTGGCCACACACTAGGGCGGTGCGGCCTGGGCCTTGGCCGCGCCGGCCTATTGTGTGGGTCCCTCGTGTGGCCCCCTGACCTGCCCTTTCGCCTACTTAAAGCCTTCGTCGCGAAAACCTCAGTACCGAGAGCCACGATACGGAAAACCTTCCAGAGACGCCGCCGCCGCCAATCCCATCTTGAGGGATTCAGGAGATCGCCTCCGGCACCCTGCCGGAGAGGGGAATCATCTCCCGGAGGTCTCTTCATCGCCATGATCGCCTCCGGATCGATGTGTGAGTAGTCCATCCCTGGACTATGGGTCCATAGCAGTAGCTAGATGGTTGTCTTCTCCTCATTGTGCTATCGTGTTAGATCTTGTGAGCTGCCTATCATGATCAAGAACATCTATTTGTAATCCTACATGTTGTGTTTGTTGGGATCCGATGAATATTGAATACTATGTCAAGTTGATTATCAATCTATCATATATGTTATTTATGTTCTTGCATGCTCTCCGTTGCTAGTAGAGGCTCTGGCCAAGTTGATACTTGTGACTCCAAGAGGGAGTATTTATGCTCGATAGTGGGTTCATGCCTCCATTAAATCTGGGACAGTGACAGAAAGTTCTAAGGTTGTGGATGTGCTGTTGCTACTAGGGATAAAACATCGATGCTTTGTCTAAGGATATTTGTGTTGATTACATTACGCACCATACTTAATGCAATTGTATGTTGTTTACAACTTAATACTGGAGGGGTTCGGATGATAACCTGAAGGTGGACTTTTTAGGCATAGATGCATGCTGGATAGCGGTCTATGTACTTTGTCGTAATGCTCTGATTAAATCTCATAGTACTCATCATGATATATGTATGTGCATTATTATGCCTTCTTTATTTGTCAGTTGTCCAACTGTAATTTGTTCACCCAACATCTGTTTATCTTATGGGAGAGACACCACTAGTGATCTGTGGACCCCAGTCCTATTCTTTACATCTAAAATACAAACTGCTGCATTCGTTTTTTACTGTTCTTTGCAAACAATCATCATCATTCACACTATACGTCTAATCCTTTGTTTACAGCAAGCCGGTGAGATTGACAACCTCACTGTTACGTTGGAGCAAAGTATTTTGATTGTGTTGTGCAGGTTGCACGTTGGCACCAGAATCCTTGGTGTTGCGCCGCACTACACTCCGTCGCCATTAACCTTCAACGTGCTTCTTGGCTCCTACTTGTTCGATAAACCTTGGTTTCTTACTGAGGGAAACTTGCTGCTGTACGCATCACACCTTCCACTTGGGGTTCCTAACGGGCGTGTGCTTACGCGTCATCAGGCGCCGACGCATGTGAACCGGGAAAAAGGTGCGGCTGCTGGGGCGAAGGGATGAGGCGGGCCGGGTATGGTTGTGCCGAGGTGGAGAATCATGGAGAGGCCGCTGGCCGGATCAGTATCCAACCTCGTGGTCGTTGGCAGATTTCTCCATTCACTTTGACAACTTCATGTTGAGCGAGATCATGCAGAAGTGGCAATGGTGGCGGCGGTTGGAGTGGCGGGAAGATGCGGGCCCAACTGTGGTTCTAGTACCGTTGGCCATCAATGTCAAGCGCACACGCTCAGCTTCCACCCCATCGGCTTCAATGCCAACGCAGGAGTCCGAAGGCGGGCATAGTCTTCGGCGGCAGCCTTGATGGCAAACGCTGCCACCGGTCGGCCTTACGCCATCGGGTCGCTTCCAGGCGGGCTCGCAGCACGCGCTGCCGGACACGCGCTGTTCGCGCAGCTCCCGGGCTGACGCATCAGCTTCCCAAATTTAGGGCACGAATGGGTCGCGGCGGACGGATCGATCCGTTTCCATCGCCCCGCTGAAACGTGCGCGAGCTGTTCGACTGTTCGCGCGGATCGTTTGGGTCGGCCCGCTGAAGATTCGTATGCTACATTAGACAACATGAAATTTAGATATGCGTTAATGCGTCATGAGAGTTATATTGTCTCAGTCGCTAAAATTTGCAAACTAAAATCAGTAAAAAAGGGGTCAGAAGACGATATTTCTTGTAAAGTCTTTCTTCGAACGTTTCTCATTCGCAGTCTTTCTAAGCTACGGGTCGACGACAGCTCTATGATTGAGCTAGACCTTGAGATGAACATGACATGTGAGCTCTTTGTTTATGTATCGAGATTTTATTTCCAATTTTGTTCAAGTGTAAATTAAAAATCGACAATTATCATAGATCGGAATGGTATCTTATTTTTAGTGCGCCAAACTAGTCCCAAGAGGTCCAGTGCTTTAGGTTAACTCGGACTGATAAATCTAGGGTGCCAATTTCAGAGATTGGAGGTTTAATTCAGATCGAATTTTAGGTTTAAAATCAGACTTTACACCTTAGAGTAATATCCGTCCATACAAGGATCAAATGCATTATTGAACATAAAAAACCCTGGTACCATAGCTTAACTAACAAGGTAATAGAGAACAACAAAAATGTTAACCTGTAAATCAACTATGCAATCGTCAATATGCAACTTAATATGAAGTTATATGAGAGTGGATTTTGTATTTGCACACAAGGGTATGGATATTTCTATCACCGTTCATTGTGCTTTGAGATTCGAATAAAAAAAGTAAAGAGAAAATAATATTTTCATCTACCATGTTGTGCACGAATTTCGAGAAATAAATGGACGGTGACGGAAGCACTCAAATGCGTGCGTGTAAATACAAAATGATTTTCCAAAGTTGTAGGCAACTTTACTAAAAACAAACTTAACCTAGTTCAAATAAGTAAAAAGAAAGTAGTTTCGGTAAACAAATTAATCATGTTGAGAATCCAACTCTACTTTTACGCACGAAACACAACTTAACCTAGTTCAGCTAAGCCAAAAAAAAGTTGTTTCGGTAAACATATTAATCATGCTCAGAATCAAACTCCACTTCTATGCATCAAATAAAACTTAACCAAGTTCAGTTCAGCCAAAAAAAGTAGTTTCGGTAAACACATTAATCATGCTGAGAATCCAACTCTACTTTTATGCATCAAACAAAACTTAACCAAGTTCAGTTAAGCCAAAAAAAAAAGTAGTTTCGGTAAACAAATTAACCAAGCTGAGAATCCAACTTTACTTTCGTGTAGGAACACAAAACTTAACTAAGTTCAGCTAAGCCAAAAAAAACTTTGATTCAGTAAAACAAATTGAACATGTTCAGAATCCAACTTTAGTTTTATACAGGAAACAAGACTTAACCATGATCTGAAAAGCCAAAAAGCTTAGATCCAGGAAACAAATTTAGACCATGTTCACAAACCAACATACCTAGGTTCAAAAAGAAGAAGAATTAACCATGTTCCAAAGCCAAGTTCAGAAAACCACAAAACCTATCTATAGAGTATGAGGGTGACTTAACATGAGTGGGCACCTTAAAAAGAAGGCAAACCCAGAAAATTTGGGAATATTTTTACAACTCACGTTTAACTTAAAAAGAAAGCTATCCAAATTAACAGTCCATTGAAATTTCTAAACAAGTATACTAAGGTACTAAACATATGAAACTAGTTCAAATTTCTACTAGGTGGGGTGGCAAGCGGTGTCCCGCATGAGTCCCGTAAATTATAGTAGATAAATGAAAAGCATGACATCCCGCGCTCCTTTGCAACCATACTAGTATGAAGTTTAAAGTGCATTTGCTGTTGATAACCTAATGAACGGAAATCAACCTCGTCAGCCCCGATCGGTAGAGTCGCTCCTTTAAGCAGAGCTCTTCTGCGCGCCTTCTTTTGCGAGGCCAACGAGCGAGCCTTCTTCTGCGCGCTCTCACCCTCCGGTGACGAGCATCACGTCTTCTCCGCACGCGACCTCCGCCACAAAAACCCTAGACCGAGAAATGGGATTAAGGAAGCGAGAGAGGGGGGAAATGTGGAACGCCTCGTCTGGGTAGTCCGGGGAGAAGGATGCGTGCAATTCAAATGCCACGCTACACGGCACGAAGCCATGTGGGACTTGGTCTGAGCCCAGGTGGAAATGTGCCAAGATCAAAGAGCACGATGTGGAAAGTGGTGTGTCCATCTAGGTCGGATCCAACGGCTCAGAAGCGGGTGCTCGGTTAGATAGGGAGCATCCAAGCATTTTTTAGCAATTTATTTTTAGTAGTATGAGAAAATAAGAAAAGACAGAAAAATACTCGTACTAGTCAAACATCGAACAGAAGGGGGAAATAAAATCCGGGCAGTCTGGCTAGGTTTGGACGGGAGTAAATTACATATACATACCACTTTTGGGGCAACGGTTGCGAGTAGGTACCAACTCTGGTAATTTTATCAAATAAGTGCAACTTCTGGGGCAGCTTGTAACAAATAGAGCAATTCTGTAGTTGATAGTGAATTAAGCATGCGGACCCACTTGTCAGTTAACGTCCGTCTGCCAGCCATACATGCGCGCTTGCCACTTCCGTTTGGAGCTTGTGCATGAGGCCGGTAGTATTTTTTCTGGACGCGGAGCTTGTGCACGTTGAGCGTCCATGCGCGCCGCCGTACCAGCGCCCCCGCGCGCCACCGCCTGTGCTGCAACAGCACGCGACTGTCCAGCGCCCACGCTCGCTACCGCCTGCGCCGCACCAGCGCCCGTCCAGTGCGCGCCGCCGTGCCTGTGCCTGCCCAACGCTGCAGCAGCACCCGCACCGCCGTCCACGTCGCACCAGGGTCGCAGCCCGCCCTGCTCCAGCGCCCACGCCGCCGCCCGTGCCGCACCAGCGCACGCGCCCGTACATCGCCCACGCGCGCCGCTCGCACCGGCTGCGGCCGCATCTTGGCCTGCGAGCCGAGGTGGGGAGGCCGCGCTCGGCGCGGCGAGCATCTTGGCCGGCAGCACGGCGAGGTGGCGGAGGCTGTACGTGGCGGCAGGGCCCCAAAGCGACAACATGCCACCGTGGGCTTTGGCGGCAACGCCTGTCGCCAGCTTCGGTGGCGATGGCGACACGGTAGCGAGCGATGGACCGATGAGCTGGGCCATGATGCCATAGTAGGTGGCGGCAGGTAAACGTGGTAGGGTGCCTCCACCGGCGCCGGCGGCGGGCGAGCGTGGCGTCGCGTCCGACCTGCGCGCGCACACACACCAGCAGATCACAAGCTCGCAGCGAGGCGACCATGACGCGAGCAAGACCAAGCAAGCCAAGAAAAAGAAGAGATCGGCCATGGCGAGCGTGTGCACGCTCCTGTTCGTTGCGGTGTGTAGTTGCGGGCACTAGCTAGCTCTCGCTCTCACGGATGGAGGTGGAAGAAGAATCAGGGAGACAGTATAATTTTCTGGCGACGAACGCCCCCTTGCTGCCCATACAGCTATATTTCCTTCAGCTCAAACTGAAACTCGCACTCAGACTTCAACGAGCAGAGCACACATGCGCGCGTACGCACACGCTGGGCATGGCGTGGTTTATTTCTAACACCGTGCTCCCTCCGCTGGCGGTGCTCCTGGTCATCGTGGCCAGCCGCGCCGCCGTGCGCAGGGTGGGCTCGGTGGTGCGCGCGCTCTTCGCGTGGACGGCAGGGTCGCCGTTCATGCACGTGGATCAGGCGCAGCGGCGGAAGGGCGACGCTCCGGCAGCGTGACCATGAGCTGCGGGTGACGCTGCACCGTCGAAGGACGAAGCATTGCGCTCGTCAACGCGGTTGCCGGGGTGTCCAACGAGCTGTGGGTGACGCCCAAGCATGCATGCAGGTGCACGTGCATGGCTAGAGTTTTTTTTAGATTCGTGCATGGCCAAAGCTGATCCGGATTCGTGCATGGCCAAAGACAGCCGTTAGCTGACAAGTGGGTCCGCGTGCTTAATTCACTGTCAACTCCAGAATTGCTCTATTTGTTACAAGCTGCCCCAGAAGTTGCACTTACTTGATAAAATTACCAGAGTTGGTACCTACTCGCAACCGTTGCCCCAAAAGTGGTACCTATATGTAATTTACTCACGGTCGTGGGATACCGAACACGAGCACCGACTAGTACAAAACCGGCTCTTTCACGTCGTCTCCTCCAAAATCCCCAAAGACGTTGCCTTTTCCTTTCTCCCCCAAAGCGAGACATCGCAAGATTCACCCCGAAGGCGAGCCTTGATATGGCCGGCGCCGGCGCGGCCGAAAACTGCCGGTGGCGTGCCTGGCGGCCTTCTGGCAGCGAGAGGATGGCGGCGAGGAAGAGCCGTGCTCACCGCGCGCCTCGGCGACGGCGTGCACCTCTCCGGCGCCGAGGCTGGCCTGACGCTAGGGTGACCGGCGAGCATCCCAGCGAGGCCCAGCTAGCGGTGCGGTGCCGCGCTGCTCGCAGCAGGTCTGGAGGACCGGCGGCGGCGCGCACCTCGCCGGCGGCGAGGTTGGCCGCGCCCAAGGTTTCCTGGCGAGGTCCGGCGTGACCGTCGCGCCGCAGGCGGCGCTCTTCAAGGCAGATCTGAAGACCGGCCTTCCCAGCGCGGCGGCGCATCCAGGTGAGACTTTTCGTCCCTACCGGCCTAATGAGGCCCATTGGATTTTTGCTTGGCCCATCTCGGCCCCGTTTGAAATTCAGTGGTGGGCCTAAACAATTCGACGTTGCATTTCCTGCATTTTTTTTGACTCCTTCGTTCCAAAATTCGCCATTCTCCGAGGGGAGAGGGAAATTTCGAACCTCCCAAAGCTGTTCTGCCTTGCAATGCTCTTCCGCACCGCTTAGTTCATCGCACGAGTTTTTTTGGAGTTCCTTCATCAGCGCGATGAACTGGGTTGGGCTCTATATAAACCTCTCCCTAGCACTGGCATTCTCCGAAACCATTCCCTGCCCCTGCGCTTCCTCCAAAACCTCTCCGCCGAGCGCCCCAGCAACCGGACCGACCTCCCTCTGCCCTCGCTTCCCTCTCGTCCGCGGACGATGGTGGTACGATTTCCTTGCCTTCTCCCACCCCAACCCCTTCGATTTCGCTTTTCGTGCGCGTGCTGCAACGTTGGTGATGATTTGATCGCTCCCCCGTTTGTTTTTTTGGCTCGTGGACGCTTCACTCGAGATGATTTTCGCACTCGTTCGTCGATTTTAACCACCGCGTTGTTTAATTTCGCCCGGATTTGCGGTTAGGAGCGACCTAGTCTCAATCGTTGGGTCCTTTCGCTGTAGTTTGTATCAACACACTGCTTAGTTCAACGATTTGGTCCCCTTATTTTGCCATTTTGTGCAAGCAGGATGGCCCTAGTCTCGATTCGCCGTGGGTTTTCGCTTGGTTTTGGTACGAACAAACGCTAAGCCACACGGATTGGATGTGCCGTTGGGATATAGTGGCTGCGATCGCACGTGTAGTGTAGCCTACGAGATTAGTACGCGTTGGACGTCTCATATGCTGTTTCTGTTCGATTCTCTGGTACCACACGATTAGGACTCTTTTGTTTTCGATTTGAGGAATCCAGAGCTACATTCGCGTCGTAGAACCATGGATTTCCGTTTCAGTACCGATTTTCTGGTTGAACGTTTCAGTACCGGTTGCTAGATGCGAAAGAAATATGTTTATCCAGTTGCGTTATATGGCACTTGCTTTGTAATTTAGCAGTACTGTACCCTGCTCTTGCTTTTAGTTTTAGTGCTGAATTCGCTGGGAAATACCATTGTAACGGCAATGTTTTGGACGATAACTTCCATTCTTATGGTTTACCCATACTGCACTCTTGTTTAGTTAGCCTGATTTCCCTTTGGTGTTCATTGATAACAGCTTATTCCCTTGTTTTTACCTTGGCTAAACTCCATGTTGTCATGTTTCCAGCGCACTCGTTGGATCCCCCTCGAAGGAGCCCCACGAGTTGTTCTGCCAACGGTTCCACCTGAGCGCAGGGAAGGCAGGGTAAAATCCTCATCCATGCTCTAGTTGTTTTTAACCTGATTCAACCTGCCCACATATTTACCATGATTCCACACATTTGCAGAAGCCCACTTATGAGTTCAAGGGTAGGGTTGAGGATAGTCCGTGGGAGCCCCCAGTGCTCGCCCCAGCTGCCATTCCAGATCCTGCTCCTGCTGAAGAACCTCCAGTTGTCGATCCTGTTGACGAGGTATGCACAGTATTCACATCCCTGTTCTGTCAACTTTGTAACTGTATTCTCTAACAACATGTGTTTACTCAGCTGGCCGAGCTCCTAGCTGACGATGAGAAGGCACTTCAGGGGAAGATGAAGGCATTAGCTGAATCAGAGGAAAAGACCCCCGATAAGGCTAAGGTCGCCAAGGGCCTGGGATTCATTCAGAAGCTCAAGAGGTCTGGGGGGATTCTGCCATAAACCTCCTGGACACAGCAAGCTTGAAGATAGAGTGAGCTATTCCGTCCTACATTGTATTTTGTTGTGTATGCAGTATGCATGTCCTGATCCCTGACAATATCTTTGTTTCTCTTCTTGTTTCCTCCCAGGAATACTTGGAAAAGCTTGGGTGATACAGATGCAGTGTAATAAGTTCACTTACATGTAAGCTCGTAGTGACTGTGGCGAACATCTGTAGCCTTTGCTGGTAATGTTGTCAGTTTACACTAGACAGTAATTAGTTTACTTCATCTGTACTGCTCAAGTGCCTATACCACTTAAGCACCTATACAACTTCTAAGATTTTCTCCATGGCGAATCAGTATGGTTTCATTAGGCAACAAATGTGCTTTTCCGTTTATGTTCTGGTCATATTCGCGATATGAAATGAGCATTGTCACTGAGTTTCTACTTTGTACTGGTTGCCATTGAGTGGTAAAAGCTCAGTCAAACTGGTGTTGTTGATTAATGCTGAAATAAAGTTTCATCATCCGACCTAGCGTTCTTCTCAGTTTGTGACTTCATGATAGTACGCTGGACCAGTTTGACTGAGAACAATGGCCATTATTCGTAGATTGCAATTAATGATAGTACGCTGGTTGCCATTATTCGTAGATTGCAATTTTGCCATTATTCGTAGATTGCAATTTTGCCATTATTCGTAGATTGCAATTTTGCCATTATTCGTAGATTGCAATCAGCGTACTATCATTAATTGCAGAAATTGCAATCTACGAATAATGGCAACCAGCGTACTATTGAGGGCCATTGTTCTCAGTCAAAATTGAAATGTTATAGCAGAAATAAACAATGGCCTTTAGACACCTTTAGGTTTTTAAATGGGGTTCTTATTTAAATTGCTCTCATGATAGTGAATTGAAATCCATTTATCTTGGACAGTCAGAGTGCATGACTGCAGCTGCAGCTGAGTTAAAATTGATTTCATGTGCTTACTAGAGCGAGTTAATTGATTTGCTGTGCTTATGCTATTCATGTGTCCGTGCCTGTGCCTCTGCTCTTAATCTGATATAATCTACACAACTCGTTTTTCCTGTGGTTTTAGCCGCCTAGCATTTTTTTAAAAAAAATCCATGCAAACAATTCATGTGGCAGTTTTAATTGAACATCAGATTGATGTACATAGTATCTTTGGGTACTTAACCACTGAGTTTTTGATGACTGAATTCTAGGAACTAAATTGCCCTGCACATGTACTGGTTTTATATGTTCTTTTTGTTCATAATCACTAGGTAATTGATTGTTTGACACTAAGTACTCAAAAAAGGGAAGTTCCATCTCTTTCCATCATAATTAATGGGCATTGAATCATTTGATATGTTATACTGGATGCGTGTTCTTAGGGTCATTGATCTGTGAATACGAGCTTTTGATATCTCGTTTTGCACTTTAAGGAACTTACCTTTTTAGTAGGTTGTAGCTATATTTGAGCATTGGTATGGTTAAATACTGGCGATATGCTAGTTAGTAGCGTTCATTTACTCATCCTAGTACTTGAATCCTTCTTCCCCAGTTCCTGCTGCATGATACTGGCACTTCCATTGCCAAGTTATTGTTCAGGCTTTCAGTGTTTATTTCCCAGTTTTGTTACTGTTACCCTTGTCTCTGGTTTGCTCTCTTACACAATTGTTCGCTCAGGCTTTGTTTTTCATGTTGGTTGGCAATTTCTCTTTTGGATTGCCATTTTCTTTGACTGAACTGTAAGAGGTGATCCATGCACAGATTGTTGCTTTCTATTTTGTATGTTTATTTTAATGCCAAGAAACTAGGAGCCAACAACTTAAATAGTAGGTCTACTTTTCTTTTTTCAAGTTGGTTTTCAATTTGGCGTTCTAATGCGGTCCATTCCTCATGTTTTCTGTTTTCTTTGGTTGCACGGTACAGTTATGCACGCACAGATCATTGCTGCTATTTTGTATGTTTATTTGTGTTCAAGGGAGCGATTCACAACAGAACTTGCTTGTGTTTATCTGATTCACTAGTGTCTTTTAACATACTAGTTATATTTCCACACGTTGCCCAGAAGCATCGTATTTTATCTCTTTTCAATTCAGGAATTCTCTTTCCTGTTCTTTTTATAGCCTTGCAACCATTTGACTAGGATTAGATTAGCTGTATATTGGCTTTTTTTTGCTTGGTACTCAGTCGTTATTGTACTGATTAGAAGCATCATATTTTATCTCTTTTCAATTCAGGAATTCTCTTTTCTGTTCTTTTTCTAGCCTTGCAACCCCTGGACTAGGATTAGATTAGGACTTTTTGCTTGGTACTCTGTCGGTAGTGTACTGATTACCTATTCTCTGAGGTACTGTACCTAAATTCTCCCCATCGCCTGAGCGATTCGGTCCCAGGTATCACTTGTTGCTGGGAGAGCAGCGCCCATGAAACATTCAGTGCAATGAAGGCTTCCTTTCTTTGCAGTGTTTCTGTGCCGACCTAACTGATCTTGTATGCAGTCGATATGCAAGACATTCATTTTTGTCAGACACAACCAATAGAAACATTTACCCCTCCATACTTGGCATCGCTGTCTTTGCGGTGCAAACATACTACACAATCATGGCATTGGATAGTCTACGTTTTTCACCGCAATTAGGATTCCTCCTTTGGGCTCTACCGTTTGTTTGCCTCAACTGATCGTGGATTCGTGGGTGCACTGAGGCCAACTAAAGAATTACTCGAGGAACCGGACTTTTGTGCGTGCTGAGAGAAGCCATGGGTAACGGTGTTCGCCTCGCTGCCTCTGGTGAGTAGGAAGACTTGTGGCCTTTTTACAACAAGAATGTTGTGGCAAGGTCGCAAGAAGTTAGAGCTAGGTGTGTGTAGAGTCCCATCTCAAAAAAAAAGAGTGTGTAGAGTCATGACACCGCGCGCTGTCCCTTTTTGTTACTAGTCTGCTCCTTGGTTCACGGCTACTGATGTAAAAACAGAAGACATCTCCTTAGTATGCTGATTCACCGAGCATGCCGCGAGGCGAGGCGAGGCTGCGAGAACACACGCGGAGGAGCCGGCAGCGGAGCATAGGAAGACCCGATCCAAGAAGCACACAAGGAGAAGCCGGCGAGTGCATAAGCGCGAACACCAGCCACCTGTAACTGTGACTATGAGCTTCAAGAATCAAAAACCACAAGGGCATGAAAGAGCACAGGGTGATCATGAACCACCAGGACTCTATCAAAGGATTGGCATCAGAAGCGAGCCGCAATCAGGAGCGAAGAGGCTAATGGCATACCGCAGCTCCAAAGCAACAGTACAAGGCTATTTATCGTTAAACGTTGCACATAGACCTAAGCTGTATTCTTGCAGGCCTGGGAACAGGAGCGAAGAAGGACAAAAAGATTCATTGGTGCGCTTAAGGTTGGAGGTGAACTGGTCACAAATCAGAGTAGAAAAGAAGAATGCTACTAATGAGCTTCTGCGATCTATTTTTGCATTGTGAAAACACTGTTGAGCTGGACAGATTGGTGCTGCCCCATCTTGAGCTGCAGGATGTCGATGCAGTCTTTCCTGGAGATGAAACATGGAACGTCATCAAGGAGCATCCCCCAGATCGTGCACCTAGCCCATAGGCTTCATCGGAGCGTTTTACCAGAAAGATTTGCCTGTGATTGAACAGGATGTCATGGCAGCGATGCTCAAGTTGCATGTGGGAGATGGAAGAGGGTTTGGAAATTTAAACAAGGCTATCATTACCTTGATTCCCAGGAAACCAGATGCCTGAGATTGGGGACTACATGCCGGTAAGTCTCGTTCACAGCTTTGGCAAATTATTCCGTAAGGAGTTGGCAAATAGAGTCAGGCCAAGGCTAGATAATCTGGTTAGTGTGAATCAGTCAGCCTTCATTAAGGGTGCAAGTCGTCACGACAATTTTATGCTGGTTCGTCAGGTGGAACAGACACCTCTCATGCTTTTGACTCCCTATCCTGGCCATTTCGTTTGGAGATTCTTCGCAAGTTTTGGTTCAGTGATACTTTCTGACGGCGCTGATCAAGCTTGCTTGCAATGACCATTTGTTCAGCCCTCTTCCTGGGATCTTACCACTCCAGCGCCTGTCAGTTTACGCTCACAACGCAGTGTTATTTGTTAAGCCGCGGTATTCAAAGCTGCACACGGTGAAGCATATTATGAATTTTTTTAGGCGAAGCCTCAGGACTTAGGATCAACTATGACAAGATGACAGCCACAGTGATTTGAGGTTCAGTGCAGGGAAGAAATCGTGTCAGAAGCATTCTGAGCTGTACAGTGGTGTCTTCCCCTATCAGATATCTAGGTTTGCAACTTGCATTGCGACCACTGACGAAGTCCGAGTGGCAGCTGATGTTGGATAAGTTGTGGACTTAGTACATGTGTGGCAACGGGGTTTAATTTAGAAGAAAGGGAGGCTCACTCTGATCAAGTTTGTGTAGTTGCCAACCTCTCACACTCGCTGCTAATTTCTGGAATGGTAGAACGAGAGAGAGACACAGAATTTCGCTGCTGGCGTGCAACCTGCAGTTTTTCTTGTTCTTCTTATTTAACTGAAGATTGCATAGGGCTAACTAACTTGCCCGAAAAACTAGCTACAACGCGCACTAGGCGATTGTGCCATCCCACGACCAGCTCGTCGATGCTAGCTACTAACTGAACCTTAAATACTAGGAATAGCTAACTATGAGAACCAACCTGAGGTTGGGTGGCTAGGAGGGTGGTTGTACCCCCAGCCCACCAGAGTTCAAATCCCAGGTTTGACATCTGTGTGTCTCATAAAGGCGGAATATTCATTCAGTGGGAGGCGACGTTCCCGTCGACAGCGAGGCGCCTGTGGTGATTTCATCAATTTCAAGATCCAATCCGCCAGCTCAGTCTTCCGAAGGTGCTCATAGGGGTAGGGTGTGCGTGTGTGCGTTCATAGGGGTGAGTGTATGCGCGTGTATGTGAGCGTCTGCGTTTGTATCGTGTTTCTAAAAAAAAAAAGGAATAGCTAACTATGGGCACGTACAATGGGGTGATATCAGCTTTCCCCTTAGAGATGCCACATTCGATTTTTTGCTTAGTTGAAGGTGAGAGAATGAAGAGAGAGAATATTGTCTTCCCTTAGTTGAGGGATCATTTCTTAGAAAATATGACATATGTTTTCTCTTAGCAATAAATTTTCTACCAAAATTTAATTATTAATATTAATTGCTAGAGATGGCTGTAAGAGTGTATTGTATGACTTATATCTAATGCCTTCTCTAGCTGATGTGGCGACGTAAGGGAAGGCATCCCTTCTCTATCATTGTACATGCCCTAACTCGTGCGAGATCATAAGCGATTCGTACAGTGTTGTTCTCTGATAGACAAAGCAAACACTTCTAACTGACAGAGATCCAGACGTTGTTGAAAACAACCGGGAACTCTATAGTAACTGCAACTCCTGGTTGCTGATGCTCACGTGTGGTTGTTGGAAGAACATGAGAAGTGGTTGAGAGCCTTTCTATGGGCAGGGAAGCAATAGGTGAATAATGGAGTCCAGTGCTTAGTAGCACGGAACAAGGTGCAAGCCTGAATGTTTCTGAGGGTTGGTGATCTAGGATCTTAAATTACATAGCTTGGCACTACGCACTAGGTAGGAATGGTTGCGGTCGCACTGACAACACTCGTCCCTATGTTGCCACATATGAGTATTACTATGCAGGTTAAAGAAGATATACAAAGGTTCTTCCCAGCTCCAGACATAGACAATTCCTTTACTCATCTAGGCCATCCTCTCATCCTTCTCTCCAAAGAAAGATCCTCTCCACCTATAAAGCTAATCGCCTTTCGCATGCAGCCAGATTAACACTCATAAAATCCGTGTTCTTCTCTATCCCTGTCTACTACATGTCGAACCTTCTTTTCTCAAAAAAATTTTCTAGCTAAACTGACAACGATTATGAGAAACTTTTGGTGGACAGGTGTTCAAGATGATCAAACAACTAGAAGTCTTTGCCTACGGGCATGGGCTGATGTTTGTATTGACAAAAACATTGGTGGTCTTGGTATTAGAAATTTACAGGCAGTGAACCATGGACTCATCCTCTCAACGGCGTGGAGATTGGCGAAGGAACCACATGGCCAGCTAGCTCAGATCCTCAAGGCCAAGTATCATCCAGATACTTCAATTTGGAGAGCAAAACCAAATAAGCCTAAATCGGTCTTCTGGTCTGCAATTCTTAAGGTAAAACCCCTTTTAGTTTCCGCATCTTTATATCAGATTGTTGATGGGAATAGTTCCATATGGAGCTTTCCTTGGTTTACTGGTTGGGAAAGCATTTATGATAATCTTATATTCCAGCAGCAACCTTTTGTTTATCCCGCACAAGTAAAAGACCTTTGGATTCATGGGCATAAAACTTGGAACACAAACCTGATTAACTCTCTATTTAGTACTGAAACGGCAAATGCTATTCTCCAAACACCCATCATTAATGCCAATGGAGAGGATACTTTGATTTGGAAACTAACCCGGTCAGGTCAGTTCTCCCCCAAAAGTGCTTATAAACAATGTTTTAATAATCTTGAGCTCCCACCAAGAAAAAGACCAAAAATTGTGCCACCACAGGTTACATCTCTTCTTAAACAGGTATGGCGAGACAGACAGATGGCACCAAGAGTTCAAACATTTGCATCTTAGGAAAGCGCTTCCTACTGGTAAGAGGGCGAGCAGGTGCTCAAAGCACATCAATGGAAACTGCTCTAGGTGTGGCAACCTTGAAGATGAAATTCATATGTTGTTCTTATGCCCCTTTTCAAAGGCTGCATGGTACTGTCACCCTTGGTTTATTAAAATTGAATTTATTGCGAAGCATCATCCATCTGTCACTGATATGATTCAAACTTTACTAACTTCTCAACATCCACAAATAAACGTTACTACTCTTTACACATTCTTGTGGTGCTTATGGAAAGCACGAAACGATGCTTTATTTTGCAGGAAAGTAGACAGACCTTCTCAGATATATGGAGCAGCAAATGCAATAATCAAGGGAACCAATTTAGAAGACAACAAATCCACACGCCAGCAAGGACACGAAAACACCCAACAATCAGACCAAAGACCTCCAATTACTCAAGTTCAACATGATGACTACTTCACTGGAAATGTTATCTATTGCGATGCAGCTTGGGAAAGAAAAACAGGGGAAGACACCAGTCGAGCTGGACTAGGTGTCATCATACACCTGCGTGACAATCAACACCTCCGGCAGCTGCATGTTTCAGCGCTCTCTCCACCAGCTTCCTCACCTCTACAGGCAGAGACTTTTGGTTTGCTTCTAGCAACAAAATTAGCAGATCTTCTGCAGATTCAAGACCCTTACTTTTACACCGACAGTTCAGTGTTAGCATTGGCGGCATCATCTCCAAGTGTATTCAACGCTCCGGGACACTGGGAAAACAGGCCTCATCTTGCAGCAATCAAGGCATCTCCATCTTTTCACTGCAATAAAGTAGCCCATATTGACAGGAGCAGGAATATCAAAGCGGATCATCATGGTTGTCTAGTTCTTAAAATTCGCAATGCCTCATTAGTTATTCGATGCTTATGCCCAGAAGCAGGTCAATGTCCTGGCAAGGACATCCTTTCTGTATCAAGTGTGGATCCTTTCACGCTTATCTTTGTAAAATGCAAATAAGTTGAATAAAATCTTTTATGTTAAAAAAGAAGAAGTCTGGCCTCAGTTCTCTTTTGGACTGATAGGTGGATTGTGGACTTCACCGTCGAAGATTTGGCACCTACGGTGTTGAAGGCTGTAGGGACTAGCCAGAAGAGCAACAGATCAGCGGCGACAGGTCTGCAAGACAACATAAGGGTGCTGAACATTTCCAGGGAGATTGGAGACGAGTGCGCTGCAGAGTATGTGCGCCTATGGATTGCAGTTGAGAGCGTGCAACGAGACATGGAGATAGAAGACTCGATCAGCTGGCCATGTGTACCAAATGGACTTTGCCAGGACAACACCAGAAGTCCAACAGCAGGTTGCATTTGGAAAGCGAAGGCATCACCCTAATGCAAGTTCTTTATTTGGCTAGCTTTGCAGGAATTCGCTAATTCACATACACGATTACTCTCTCAATTAGCAGGAATTCGCGAATTCAGATACACGATTTTGGTCTGGATATAGCTCGCGTCACGCGGAGCAGGTGAAGCTAGGACGAGGCTGCAAGGAGGGAGAGAGAATTTGCCCCTCACGCATTACACAAGTCTGAATCGATGCCATCCCCAATTGGGTTGCCTAACCTTAACACCTGTTAGTGGACCCTATCATTCACAAGGTGGGCCTCGCGTATAGGTTGCCTGGTATCGGTAGGCTGCTTCGAGCCTCGTTCAGTGCTCCTCCCTAACCGAACTCGAGGGGTTCAGTTCAAAAAAAAAAAAAAGTCGAGGGGTTAGATTTGATTTTTTTTCCTACCTTATATCCAGATATACATATGGTATTTGTATGCCTGTGTTAAAAAAAAAGATGACACGCGACCAGGTAACCATCCCAGCTGCCTAACTACTGCCCCACATCGTGCATGCGTGGTTTTGAAACCTGCTGGCGGCGTAGATCCGGCGACAGCGCCGCCAGGCGATGGAATCACTATGCGGACAGTAAGGGTGCTACGCGTGCCGGTGATATTGTGGCCGGTCCAGATCCGTCAGTCCATCGACGGAGGGTAACCTCTGTTACCGACGAGGTCAAGGTTAGGGTCTCCGCTCGATCCTATCAAGATGTTGGGACGGTTAGGTTTAGCGTGCGGCCACGATCAGGTTCTCCTGCTCGTGCACGTGGGCTTCTTCCTCCAGCACAACGACCAACGTGGTGGGTAGGCTTCTTCCGTTACATAATGACGTCACACACGCACGTGTCCGTATTAGTATGCCATACGTAAAGAAATTATTCGTACAAGACAACACGGGCATACCGTACAGAGGGTTGTACGTACATGTCAGGTTTTTCTATTTTACGATCATACCCCACTTACAAAGGGATATGGGAAGATCTCTACCGTCTTTGTTTTTGTCATGATCAGAGCTTTGCCTAAGGGAAGCACCGGAGCAGAATCGGAATAGAATCTTTGATCTTTCACCCTCCAGGCCGGTGACGACGGGTACACGTTGAAGAGCGTGAGGAGAGGCTCCCAGGTCTTGAAGTTCAGGCATGCCTGCCCACTTGATCAGCACTTGGGGAACCATTTTGTTCCCACGACGCACCAGCTTGGCGTCAGCTGCAGGGGAGATTGTACATTGTGATAACAAGTAGTTGTGTAGATTGTAGCTCACTTGTGTCTTCTCACGAATGGCACGTTTGAGTTGCGATACATGGACAACTGGGTGTATTTTTGCTGTCGGCGGCAATTGCAGTTTATATGCCACTTGACCTTTTTTCCAACTCGGACTGCTCCTCTTTCCATTAATTTTCTTAACAGAAATACACCGTTCGATCGACTTTAACATGAAAGAAAGAGCAGAGAAGGAACCACAGTTTTACACAACATGATAGGAAACCCTCTGCTTGCTCTTTAGCGTCGAAGAGCATACCACGGGGCAAAAACCTACCCTAAACTACACCCCACTCAACAGGAAGTCCACAAACAGTACAAACAAGACAGAACACATCAAAAAGGAATATCCGGCTAGCCCACAACAAAGAAGCAAGATAGTCACACTCATGAGCCGCCGGTTGTGTGGTTAGCACCATTCCAGTCATTGATGACGAAGCCCGAGTCATCGGAGAGCCTGATTGAGGCTGGTCATAGTGGAGAGTAATTTAGACTAGTAACATATGCTATGTTACTAATCTAGGTTACTACCTTCATAGTGAGTAGTAACTTATATGTGATGACGACCATATGCAACACCCATGGGCCACCACTTTGAGGGCCCCCTCAGCCCTGATCTCCACTATGTCTTCCCGCTGGGATTTTATTTGGAAAAGGGCCAAAGGCCCAACGCGATGGAAAGAAAGAGCGACTAGGGGAAACCAGACGGTCAGACAGAAAGAATCTAGACGAGCAAACTCGATCACGGACTCAATTGCCTCCGCCTCGCCCAGTCGCTGGACTCCCCCCAGGCTCCAGATCGCCATCGCCCTGCAGATCTCTTTCTTCTTCGATGATTCGATTGATCTCTTGTGCTGCACTGCCGTTTTCATGCTTAGGCATTATTTATTCACCAATCAGAAATTGTATCTTCCCCACTTCCTATCATCCCGTGTAAACACTGTGAGAGAAGGGTGATGTACTTAATTTCTTCATAATATTAGGTGTCACAATGCAGAAACGGAAACATAATCTGGTGCTTTCAAAAGGAATGAAAAAACGAGCGAACCAACTTATTGAATCACAAAGAGGTGCTTTACTGCTTTACATAGGTATTTTTCAGCAACAAGTAGTGTTGATGTCCATGACGATAATCAAAGGTAAGAATCTGATCCCGAACAAGATGATGACCAAAGTTAAAGTGGAAATCATGAAGTCAATGAGCAGTCCTTGATGAAGTAACTAACTAGTATCATTTTTGCAGAGTAAGTATGTAACCTAGTAACTATAATAATTTTTTGAATTTGGGAAGATAATTTGCAGCCTACGTCTGATGCTCGGAAGGGTGATGAGCAAGATCATTCTCTTTTATCTATATATATGGTCCAAGAACATGGGATAATCTTTATAATTCCAAAAGGGATATTTTAATTGAAGCATTATTGTCAATGGAGACATTGGAATTTGCTTTTATTTGAGGTAATAAAACTTGCAGGGAATACCACGGAGGTGACGTTTTGGCTCATAGGAGCAAATGCTCCCATTATACAAAATATTTAAAAATTAATTTTAAAAATGTTAAAAAAAAGTTATATAATTTTTTTGGTGTACATCGTGACATTCTATGTCCGTACACAAGTTTTCGTGAAAAAACAACATTTTGTGTGGTGTGTACAAAAAAGACAAAAAAATATGCTGTACATAGTCGTGTTACAGCATCAAAATTTTTCTTTTTTACAGGAGCCACATAATTTTTTTATTTTTTTGAAAATTTGTGTACCAACATAAAATGTCTAGATGTACATGTAAAAATTTAGTTTAGAATTTTTAACACTTAAAAATGTGGATTCATATAATGAGAGCAAATGCTCCTATGAGCCAATGCATTTCCCGGAATACTACTGTTTAGATTTTGCTACTATTGTTTGTCTTCCAATGGACATTGCTTAGTGGTTAAGAATTATTTATAGTCATCTCGGACTATGAGTGTATCGTTAAATGTTAATTTTTAATATTTCGCAAGTAAAACTAGACACATATATATCTATATATGTTTGTATGCGGATATATATATATGGGAAATAGCCACATGACTTGGGGAATAGCTACCCACCCCTATCCAACCACTCATCATCTCTATAGGGTATTTTAGACCGTAGATGGAATTAACGGCGTTAGCCTGTAATTTTTCCACCCCTTCCTCAACCTACTCCCACACCCACGCACTCCACCCCTAAATCCCTGATTCCATCAACGGAAGTGCCTCACGTACGATAGAATTGCTACGATTTTTGTACGACTGACTCGTCAGGGGACGAGCAATGCTATACGTACGATAGAGATTGTCGGATGGTTTCGTACGATCAGACTCAAATCAGCTTCAGCCAGTATGTGGGCCAGATCATTGGAAGGCCCTTTTTGAGTCTAGTCGTACCGAGATCGTACAACTTCTATCGTGTGTGAGGCATTTCCGTCAGGGGACTCCCATGGTCAGGGCCACTTGCTGACTATGGCTCATATGAGTCTAGTCGTACAAAAATATCGGACAAATTTGTCGTACGTATAGCATTACTCTTCCATCAATGCCATATCCCAACCCAAACCTGCCTCTCTCTCCCCCGTCACATGCCCCCACCACCAACCCCAGCCCCAACCTCCACGGAGCGCGCCTGCCGCCGGCGTCCCCCCGCCCCACCACGAAACCACCACCGCCTCCGCCCCCTGAATCAACCACCGTCGATATGTCCGAGCCCGCAGGTCCTGCTGCAACCTCCATGGGGATGATAAGTCGCAGCTGTCCGCGATGGGAGGAGATGCGGCAGGAAGCAAGGACACAACCTGGACTTAAATCTGGGCTTTCTTTTTTCGATCTAGATTTGCTTTTCGGATTTTTTTTTGGGTCTGCAATATTCGATCCAGATTTGATGTTCAGATACGTCCTGTCGCTTATGTGTACCAGTTGAAAATCTAAGATCCTAACCTGCGATCTTGTTTTTTATTGCATTCGTGTGTGTGTGAAGCAGTCAAGAGCCGATGTGATACGACTTGGTTTTACATGGCCGTTCCTAAATCAAGATATTTGTTCCAGGTTTCGAATGGCAATCGATTTTCTGTTCCTTTTTTCTGTTCACAGTATGGATTTTCAATCCATTTACCATTTTTTTTGTCATGTTTATGTCTCTGATCCATGCGGTTCCATTTGTCTAGGATGTCTTTTTCAGAAAACTAGAGAGGCACATGAGTTTGATTATTCTTTTCTTCAAGGAACACAATTTTTATTACAAGACTGTAATCTATACATGGTATTTCTTGTCAGGAATGGGTTTCCTTTTAAAAAAAAAAAATACTTGGTTTGCTCATCGAGCTGAAAGTGGGGCAGCTAGTGGTGACAGGCTTCTCCATCGGCAGCTCGACATCGCCGTTTGGAAAGGATACTGATATTGGGTTTTTTATGGATTTTTGAGATGAGCTGATTTGATTAGATATCCATGATGGATTTTTGAACTGAGCTGATCTGATTTGCTATCCACGATGGATTTTTGAGCTGGTTTGAATCTGTTTGGCTTTTTTTATTGATTTGAATTTGTTTCACCTTTTTTCGATCTAGATTTACTTCACCGACTGAGCGAAGGAATCCAGCCTTGACGGTCGCCTCTCTCCGCTCCTCGACCACCATGGAATCCGGCACCTCCAGGCCATCCTACTGCGCCGGGCCGCACTTCTCACAGCGCCGCCCTGAAGATCTCAACCGTGTGCCCCCCAACACGTCATGCTCATGGTGGATCAAGGATGTCATGGATGCTCACGGTGGATTTTTTCTTCACCACGAGTTGTTGATTTTTGTACATGGTGTTTTCGATCCAGAGTCAGTTTGTTAATTGTTGAAATTTCTGGCGCAAGCGTGTCTCTATTCAGATGTTTTTTGCTAACCTTAAATGAATGTTTAAGAGAACAGATCATGTTCGTATTATGGAGAGCAGATATTTTGTCAGTTCCAAAGCTTTTTTTTTTTTTGGTAACACAATATTGTTATATCAAAAGCTGATTGATCTTGGAATAGTGGATATTTTCGTTCACAGGAACGGGTACGAGCTCAAGAACATCATTTAGTTAACTTTCTTAATTTTTCCACTTTTACTTCAGCTGGGAAGCATTTCTCCCTCCGTAATTTTCTCTCCTTAATTAAACCGTTTCTGTCTACTTTCTAATTAATTCTCGAGCCTTGAATATCTTAATAACAACATGAAAAGCCTCTGAGAGCATTGACGAAGCCACGCCTCGAATTGTTTCAAAAAGCAAAACCTTGACAGCATGGCACGGTGATAGACAGATGCTGCCATGTATTAAAAAAATCAATAGTCATAGCTTGTAACCACTGTGCAGAAAGTAGGAGCATGTTGTGGGTAACGGTGACAGGTAACGGACGTTTGGAAGGCACGAATCACAGCGAACGATCGAATGATGATCACAGCGTGCACGAATCACAGCGAACGATCGAATGATGATCACAGCGTGCATAGCTATCACCCTATATATATATTACACCTAGGGTCTTTTTCCTTACCTCGTCCAAGGGCCACGCGGAAGATAGAGCTAGCCCTGTTTATTATGTTGTAGACTCATTTTGCCTTGGGGTGTGTAATGTTATGGTAAAATAGCTAGTTACCACCCCACCCTCTTTCTTCATTTATTAGCATGCCATGTCACCAAAATACCTTGAGATATGTAATGTTACTAGCTATGTTACTCCCACTATCAGCAGTCCGAAGAGCCGACGCCTGCTAAAGCATCTGATCAGCGTCGTTCCTAATTCTTCCTTCATCCTCGTCACCATAGAGTCCTACCTAGTAATGCAAGAAAGAGAAAATCGAAGAAAATGCTACCAAAGGAGACCGAACCACAACTTTATCGATAGTGATTTTGTTCCTGACAATACAAATCCCCCAACAAACTGCAACGAGAACATATGGAATTTCTTTCCCTTTGGAATTTATAAAACCAGGCGATATTCTGCCAAAGCGAAGAAGGACACATATTAGTCCCTAGAATACTGCCAAGTTACTCCAAACCACTGTGGCGTTCGAGCACTCGGAAAACAAATGCTGAGCTATCTCGTTATGAATGTAAAAATGGACACAAACCCAAGCCACTTCCTCTTTTATAAGTTGTCCCTGGCCAGAATGGCATTCCGAAAGACTTGCCATAGAAAAATATTTAGTTCCAAGAGAATTATAGATTTCCAAATCCACTTGTTATGTGGCCTAGCTAAATTCTTTTCTAAGAACTGGTACATAGACTTCGTGGAGTGAACTCCATTCACACTCAGGCTCCATGAGAGACTATCAGAACCCAGCTTTGTGACTCAACATCGCGTGCATTACAATATAATTCAAGTGGACGACCATCTCACGAGATAATCTCCTATGACTTTCTCAAAAAGTCCAATCTTTCCCTTGGCAGATATCAAACAAAGCTGGATATGAATCACATAAAGCAACATTGTCAAGCCAAGGATCATGCCAAAACCTCACCAGATCCCCACTGTTCAAATTTATTTTCTCCCAGCAAAGTAATAGTTTCTAACTTTCATAAGAGTTTTCAGTCCATGGAAATCATATGTTCTCACCTTAACTGACGCCGCACTTTTATTTTTAAGATATTTGGCTTTGATAACCTGCTGCCAAAACCCATCTTGTGTTTCTAATCTCCACCACCACTTAACAATGATATTGACATTTTATTTTCTTAGATCCTTGACCCCGAGGCCCCGCTTATTTTTAGAACGACATATTGACTTTGCTTTTTAACATGCACATGATGCATAATTTCTTAAGGAAATCCCAATTGACTTTGCTTTTTAACATGCACATGATGCATTATTTCGCGAAATGAAAAAACATTCATTAGGAACCTATTTTTAATAAACGTGTTTTGTTGAATGCTGAACAACTTTGAAGCATACGGTTCCAACCTTTTTTTTTGAGAACTTCGGAAGGGGTTTCCCCCTACCTAAATTTTATTTAAAAAAGGGGAGCTAAGGCAGCTCAATGTTGTACATGCAAGAGATTACAGGGAGGGAAAACATCTAGAGAAAAAGCATACGGTTCCAACCTAATAGTCAACGTTTTGGTGATGAGCTTGTGAATACATCTCAACGAACAAATAGGCCTGAATTGTAGGATTATATTGTTACCCGCCATTTTAGGCAGCAAGGTAATAACGCCATAATTGAGGCGTTGCACATCAAGGGAGCCTCAAGGAATTTGAGGAAAAGGTTCATAACATAATTTTTACCACTATCTAACAGTGTTGATAGAACTCTGTAGGAATATTATCAAGACCAGGGGCACGGTTAGTTTCCATGGCAAACAGGGCATTTTTAACTTCCTCCTCCAAAAAAGTTCTGGTCAGGTCACAATTATTTTCAACAGACTAGGTTTCATCTGCACTCCACGGACTAGAAGTTAGCTTGAACATGTTTCCAGGCGCATGACCAAAAACATCTTTATAATAAACCGGAGAATGTTCCAAGAGATGACTAGTTCCTTCGACCAAGGTTCCATTATCATCCACCGACTAAACTATGTTTTTTTAAAAAAATTATACCGTTAGCAATTTTATGAAAATAAGACGAATTTTTATCACCTTGCCGGAGCGACCTGGCATGCGATTGTTGGCGCCAATAAGATTCCTCATCCACATGGATGTTGTATAGCTCAACCATAATCTTAGTTTTTCCAACGACATCATCCGGAGATAGCTCATCAATCTCTTCCACCTTCTCCAAAGAGTCAAGTTCCATTTTGAACTCCCTTTTTTTCCTTTTTAACGTGGGTACTCGTGGACTCTACATACCACCCACACCAATCAGAGAACAACAGAGACGGAGGAAAGTAAGTCAGGAGATTACCCATCTAGCCAGTGTCATACATGCCTTCCGTGCTCTCGAATCGCTGACCTCTTGTAATATCCCAGGTATTGGGGTTACAGAAAATAGAGGAAACAGATGTGTGCATTGCATTCATGCATAGAAAATCTGGGGAATTTTCGCGCTTTAAAGTAAAACAGTCACAAGAATCGAAGTTTCACTTGACCTTGGTGGAATTGAAGTAGCTCATCAAGTCAAGCGCTATAAACCTCAATGTGACTTTGCTAAAACCTTGTTTTGGGGTAGAGATGATTTGATCTAGGGGGTTAAATCAAATGGAATTAAAACTAACACAATACCACTTTAATCAATGATCAATTGCTTGATCTCAAAATAGATCATAATATGGTAAACCTTGCCATAGCATATGAACATCTATTCAATTACAAACCAAGTAATAATAAAATGGAGAAACCATTCTTGACTTATCTTTTCCATGTCTTAAACTAATCCATGATCTTACCATGAACCTCATGGTATTCATTTTACTTCATTCTTGAAAACATGACAAGGAGATCAACTCTAGAAATATATATTCTTCTCTATTCCATATTATTATACATCAAATCTAGATAGGTGAGATTTCTATATTATTTACTAGAAAAGAAATGACAAACTTTGAGCTAAACCTTGGATATAAATATCCATATGATCAAAACCTTATCTTCAAGAGGAACCCTAGAGTATTATTCAAGACATTCCTTAGAGAGAGAAACCTTATATGTTAAACATAGATATTGATGATCACATCAACCTCTATGGAGCCTAACCTTAGGTTAGTATTAAAGACCTTCCCAAATGAGAGAGACCAATCATACTAAATCTAGCTTTACCTATTTAAGAATCAGGGACAACCTTTGAACTAAAGTTTTAGGAACAACCATTTCATCTTGGAGTGGTGAGACAACCTAATATCACATGGAATAAGATTATATACATGAATTGATAAGGTGAGGAAGAGACTAACCCAATTAAGCTAGACAAGTGGAACCTGAGCCTAGATACCTAAGGAGATATTAGGAGTACACCAAAAACCCTTGAATAAACTATTCCTATGAGAGAAAGAGCTCAAGCTAAGGTGTTACACTCAAGAAAGTTAAGCCAACACTTGAATGTGAGGGAGAGAACTATCCATATACCCAGATGATGTGGTTTAAGTAGAACCCTAACAGAATATCTCAGGCATTCTCCTGGGATATAATCTATGGAGACAACCATAGCCATGTCCAACCAAGAAACTATAAGAGAGATATCATACCCTAGTTGATCAAAACAATACTTGATCTTAGAAGTGAGAAACCTAACTCAGGAGAGATATACTTTAGGAAGCCAAACCTTGATCATTATAAATTGAGTAATAATCATAAACCCTAAGAACATGAGGTAGATATATTAAGAACAAGTTGATCATGCCTAATCCATGATCATGTTCTTAAGGTATTGAGGATAAACCCTAATAGGATAAGTAGATATCATTCACCACATGAAATCATAGGGAGGTAACTAGTAAGAAACCCTAGGCTTATGTCCCAACCTTTACTTATGAACCATTTGGTGATCATAAGTAGAATCCTACCATATCTATATTTCATAAATTAAAGAATCTAAGAAAACCTTAGAGTAAAACTCTATATTATATATGGTGAGAAACCATTCATCCATATAACCAAAGTTAACTATAAAAAGAAACATAACCACTATAGTTACTTTAATGATTAATTAAGGATATAATAGAAATCTATTGGTATAAGATAAAACTAACTCTCAAGTCCTTAGTAATTAAAAGAGAACAAAAACAATTAAGCAAGTAACCATATTATTTTGGTTAGGGGAGATTAAACCCTAGCAAATGCAATATGATGCCATCTCACTTCTACAAACTAAAATAATATCTCAACCCTAACTATTGTATCACTATGGAGAATACAATATAAACCTAGACCATAATTGAGAATCAAATCCATGGCCATTATGTAAACATCATTAGAACCCTGGTATGGCATATTAATGAAATCTTATGCTTCACTTATTAAACCTGAGAAAAACCCTTGTGATACATCTTATAAATAAGACCATAAGTGTGATTATCAACCACTTACCTAAATAATTAAGACCCAACCTTGAGGAGAGTAATATTTACTCTAGGTATTTCAAAGAATTATGAGACCATAACACTAATGTTAGTTTTAATATGGGTTATCATCAAACCTACAAAACCTTAATAAAATGTTGCTCACATGAAATATTATGCAAGTGATTAATTCCTCAAATGGAAACCAAGACATAATAACAATCTCTGAAAAACTTTGAGATGATAGTATCACTTCTCATAAATCAAAACAGAATTGAATCCACAAGAGAAAGGAAAATTACATTAGTGCATAAAATCATGCTTAATCAAAATTTACAATAAATCTCACCTAAGTTAAATAGTTATTCAAGAATAATTCAGAAATACAATGGCCCTTTATTTAGTCATAAAAATGTTCAAAGAATAAATTACCTACAGGGTATAAACTAATTGAATTAAATTTAAAACAGAATACAAATTAGAAAAGGAAAACAGGAAATAAATATAAAGAAAAAAAGGAGAGACCTTACCAGGCTTACCTGGACCCTAACAGCCCGAACGAGCCCAGCAGCGCAGCCTACAGAGCAGCCCACCAGCAGCCCAGCCACACCAGCCCAACACAACCCATCACAGCCCAGATACCCTTTCGTGTGGATAAATACGAAGGAGACGTCGTCGTCTTCGTCTTCCTCTCTGGACGCGCGAGAGCTCGCCACTGCGACGCCAACTCCATGTCCCGCGGTCGCCGCCGCCGATGTTGACCTCCAGCACACGCCGGAGAGCCTATAAAACGCGTCGACAACCTCCATTTCCCCTCTCTTCGTCCAATTCCTCCCCAATTCGAAACCCTAGCATGCTCAGACTCCAGCCGTCGCCGTCGATGTAGACCTCCCCAGGCCTCACCGTGGATGCCATCGGGATCGCCGTCCTCGACATGCCCAGCCTGTAAAAGGAATCGTGCTGTGGCGCTCGGAAATAGCCGCGTCGTGCTCGTCTTCTCCGACGCCGGTCCCCGTCGTCGCCACCGATTCGGACCACCCCAAGCCTCGCCGACAAGCTCTACATGCTCCTGGTGAGCTCCTGCACTTCGCAGCATCGTTAGCTCGCTCGATTAGGCACCGTAGCGTTGCCGCACCGATCATCTGCCAGCACCGCCGCTGTTCGCACTCACCGGAGCTACTCCGGCGACCATTAGGGAGCGGCGCCGCCACCATATTGTTCGCCTCAACGTCCTCTTTCCAACAAGCCCGCACACCCGCGGGAGACCGCAATCGCCGGCGATGATCTCATCTGGCCGCCGGCCAGAGGCCTCCTCTCCACTGTGGCGATTTTGACTTGGTCAAGTGCCACGTGGCGAATGAGGTGGACAGACCCCACCAGTCATAGACTGTGGGTGTATCCTGTCCCGGGTAGATTTAGTATTTTTAGTTCAAAATTCAAATTCAATAACATCTGTAATTTCAAATGAATTTAGAAAATTCAATTTAAGTCAGCAAATTATAAATGAGATATCAAAATTCTTAGAAAAGAAAAATCTATCCAATAAAAATATAATATGAAATTTTTATTTATAATAAAAATTTAAGTATTTAATACTTATCATTTAAGCATTTTCTTTTATTCCTAATTGAATTAAAAATTCTACAATTAGGAAAATATTATAAAATAAATAAAAACCTGTAAAGTAAATAAAGAAAACATTAAAATTTTTTTCTTTATTTGGAACTTATTAAATCTTCATTATTGGAATTTAAACCCTAATTAATAATTGTCTTAATTATTAATTGTTTAAAAATAATAAAATGCCAAATTCAATATTATTTTTATTCCCAAGTTACTAATAACTTCAACTTTAAAATGAAGTTATTAACCAAGAAATAAGTAGTAATTATGAAACCCTAGTTCCAATAAAAGTAACATTGTGGTTTCATAATTTCATGTGTAATCCTAAAACCCTAATGCCATTTAGACCCTAGTTCCATTATTACATGTGAACCCTAAATTGATTCTAAACCTAAACCTAGGTTAGAACATGTGATCATGATACTTCCCTAGCTCCATAGTAGCAACTAAACAACTACCATGCCTTCATAAGATAATCGAGACCTATCTCTAATACATTGGCATTACATGTGTTCATGCCTAGATAATCAAATAGGACCAACTCTAGTTCCTATCTTCTGAGACATCAACCTCTAATTGTCCGTACTTAGCATCACACCATTGTGAGGAACCCTAGTAGCAACCATACCAATTATTTAGCATTACCTAACAATATTCCACTAAACCCTACTAGTGTTGGATACTTACCAACCATCCTATTTAGGATCCAATTATTCCTTACTTAATAAGAACCAACAGTAAAACCTAGACCACCTCAACCTTAATTGATATACTTCTTATTATTTAAGAAGTATGTTCTTCAAAAGTTATTCTTTTGAAGTAAATAAATAATCATCATCAACCCTGCTTATAAGGACCTATAAACCCTAGCTAGCTATCACCAATAAGATGAACCAGTCCTGATAGCAACCTTGTATGAATAATTGCTTAGGATGCCTAGGCTCAACTCAACCTTACAAACCCTAGGTGTTGATGAATCCAACTAGGTTGTGATCCATTTACTACTTACTCCAGAAACCAATTAGAACCATAGAAAACCATAGAACTCCACAACCCTAATTATCATACTTGTTCTTTATCAAAGAACATGTTCTTCAAAAGTTATTCTTTTGAAGTATATGATAATTAATCATTAACCATGCCATATGGTGCTAAAAACCAACCACTATTCATTACATGTTAAGAATTATACCAAATGTTATTGTTATGTGCTATTAGTGTTATTATTATGATTTATTACAGCACCTATTTATGATAACAAGCAACCAATTCTTAATAAGAACCTTGTTTGTGAATCACTCTAAAAGTGCAACACACCCTGAACTAATCATTACAACTCACTAATCCTAAATCATCGGGGTTAGGTCACGCTTAGAGCGATTGCATCTCATACTTATGCATTATTGCATCTTCGCCAATCTTTAAAACATCGTCCTTACCGGACGATGATGCTATTTCAGAATTTGGAGTTATTTCGTATCGAAGACCTTGCCTGCATAATCTTGCAGTCAAGAAAGGCAAGTTCATCACTTGCTCATGTCATTTGAGTATTTTTACCAAATTACTTGCAAAGTACTATGTTTATCACTATTGCATAAAAAGCAAAACCACTATTTTCATAACTATGAATATGACTATGTGGTGACGTGGGCTTAGCCTAGTGGTTGGGGTCGCAGAGGCGCGCCCTAACGACCGGAGTTCGATTCCTGCCAGGGACGAATTTTGGGATTGTCACGCCAAGTCCCGCTTCTACTATATCAAAAAGTGTCTAGTTCCTCCTAGACACGATTTCATTTTTTTAAGGAGGTCAGTCTTACACTTGGTTTAACTTTTAAAACCTGGTCTTTCTCCCTCGTTACCTCCGCCTTCTCGAGTACTCCAGATCTGGGCCGCTGGCCCCTCTCCCTCTCTTCTCCGGCGGTTGCCGGCGTCGAGACGGGTGGGGGTCCCAACCTTGTATAGCTGTAGTTTAGGTCTAGTTTTAGATGCAGTCGTTTTCCCTTGTAGAGTTTGGCGCTATGCCGCTTCCTTGGAGCTTCCCATGGCCGCTCGCGAGCTGCGGCCTTGGGATGTTGGCGTTCTCCTCTTTGCGTCCTTCGTGGTGGAGGCCGATGGGGATGACTGGATCCGGCGAAAGCTCCTTCTTGAATAAGCTCGATGGCTCCCCAGATCAAGTCCACGCGTTTGCAGTTCCTCTTTCTTCAAGCCATCGAGGTGATGGGCAAGAAGAGGAACTTCAATCTGGTTGTGGCTTCTTCAGATCTGGCGAGCAGGGAAGTGTGAAGTTTGCTGCGGTTATCGGGAGCACATCCTCAGCGGCGTTCCGCCGGCCAAGAGCTGGCCCGCCGTTGACTTCTATGGCCGATTGGCGGCCGCTCCGAGCTCTGGCACTGGCTGCTTGCTGCTGCTATCTCTCCTTCAACCTCCAGGCCGTTGAGCCATCAAGGAGGCCCTTCACCAGTTTCCATGCGGCGTTCTTCATCTGCTCCACCCCAAGTGGCGTAGTCCCCGGTGGTGTTGCGGGTGGCTGTTCTTGGAAGCTTCAGATCGACGCCGGTGGAGAAGGATCTGTTTGTGAAGTTTCATTATGTTTTAGGGTCCTGTTTGTAATTTTAGAGGACTTAGCTATATTTTTACTTTTCTCGGAGGTCCTCTCTGTATTCTGTAAACCCACCGACGGTAATTAATGGCAGCATCCGGGTCCTTCGGGACCCTTCCCTTGTTCAAATTTTTTTTTTAAATATGACTATATGGTGGGCAATGGAACCATGGATTGTGTTGATATGGTGGAGGTTCCATTGCAAGGTTTTATATCCATCTAGGATTAAACAACAAATATCGTCTAGTGATTCTTGTGCCGTAATACCCGTGTTAACCATAAGATCTGGAGTCGGACGGAATAGTCAATCGTATTTCCACCTCTTGTACATCAATGGACGCGCTTTACCGTAGAACACTTGTATTCCAAGGGGGTAAGCGGTAGGCTGGGGAAACCTTAAGTCCCCACAGCAGAGACTGTAGGTATACTTGTCGCCCGAGGATCAGGTTGTAGGGTGGGGGTCCCAGCTAAGTCCCCACGGTATTGCGGTCTATGAGGGGTTGCATCTACCGGCGAAGGAGTTTGGTTCGATCCCAGACTGTCGTCGTGGTCGGGGTCCATCCTTAATTGGTGTAAGAGGACCGGCGAGGACCCAGGGTCGGGGATGCAACAAAGGGTGGGTGTATGAGGTAGCGGAGGAATATGATTGGCTATGACCTTATACCGGGCCTCACACCAAAGGAAGTGTGGATGGGAAGATCACCCGGTTGGCACCAAGGTTAAGATCTCTTATGGGTAAAGCAACACACCTCTGCAGAGTGTAAAGAATCGTGACCTGTCACTCCCTGTTCCGGGATTTGGAACTGCGAACGCTGCCGGAAAGGAGCTCCATGAAGTTCTAGTAAACCGGTGAAGGCTGACGGACATAGTTCTTCTGAATAAAAGCAACCTTTTGAAGAAATGATTATGAAAACCTGCATTGGTATTAGACTTTCTGGTCTAATGCTGTAGCTAGTGCATTAAACACCTCTTTCCTATAATGAACTTGTTGAGTACGCTCGTACTCATCCCACTCTTAAATCCCCTGCTTAGATATGAAAGTATCGAAGGAGGATCTACAGTGCAACTCGAAGGCCGAGGAGTCAACAATTACTTCAAGAGACAGGACCCTGTCAGAGGAGTCAAATACCACATCCAACAAGGAGAAAACCTAGATTAGCAATAGAAAGGAACTAGCTTCCTAAACTTAGCTCATATTTAGCTAGAATCTATTCATAGCCTCTATAGATAGATAAATACTCTACAAATAGAGTTCGTGATAGGATTAGACTACGAGTCGTTCTTCTGGAGTTTATTTGCAGTTTTACCTCATTGTAAAGTAGGAGGCTGTGATGATCTTATGTAACATAGTTTGTATGTAATTTTATAGACATGCCTTGGACCCGCATATGTTTCTGTTGTACCACTCTGAGCGATATGATACTAGTGGAACGGTGTTTCATTGGTGTTATATCAGACTTGCATACTACACCATGCAGTGGTATGCCGTGTCACCACACATCTTCCCCATTCAACAACAGAGAAGGACGCTTTCCCCGTTGCCACTGTCGTCGCCGACTGCGTCATCACAACACTTTCCATCGACGCTCTCCCCGTCTCGAGAAGCACCATCACCCCGGGTGCCGGCCTAGCCGGAAGTGGCATCGTCGCACCAGCACCCCTCCGACGCCGGGCGAGCAGGATGCAGTATGACCGCAATCTTCTCCACCATGCTTGTGCCTCCTCACAAGACACACACGAGATGGTTGGTGTCTTCAACAGTGTAATGAAAAATAAAAATAAAGCGAGAGGAAAAGATTTAATTTGGCCTCGACAGAAAACACAAGAGACATGAGACACGACTAGCACACTAGACGATGAAGAAAAAGTGGTTGTGCGCCAATTGCATCATTTAACGGTGATTAAGGAAATATAGCTAAATTATTGAAAAGGTAAATTAACCGACATAAATAGATCTAACCAACACGACGAGAGTGCACCATACAAATATGAACCTATATACTAAAATCTGCAGCATCCCCTAAAAGAAATCTACAACACATATCCTTTTTTCAGACTAAGGGAGTATTACAATTGATTCACGATTTTACTCCTGAATAAAAGAATAAAGTCCTATCCTGTAGTCGTCCTCATCTTCCTCCAGGTATCGCATGCACATTTCAATCTCTGCGACCATATCGTCAGGCCACCGGAAGGGGTGAAGTTTGACGACCCTGGCAAAGCGCTTCTCCATCTCCTTGTCTGGGTCGTACGTATGAAGCTTGCCGGCGCGCCGGTACTCTTCCTTCATATCCTTCAGTTCCATGGCATTGTAGCGCCTGGACTCTTCCAACCCCGCCCGGAGGAAGGCCACCCGCGCCGCCTTCTCCGCCGCTGTCTCAACCATCGCTTTACGCTGCTCTTTTCCGTCACTCGCGCCGGCGACGACGGTCCTTTTCGCCGCTTTCGACCTGGCTCCTCTCTTCATCGATCTCCCTCTCTCCTTCGGCGTGTACACAGATTCGATCGTGCCTGTGGCTACCGCAGGTTGTTTCCTTTTTTCAGAGTGACCGCAGGTTTCTTCCTTTATAGACGGTTTCTTGGGCTAAATTTCCTATGGGAGTCGAAGTAGGTGACGGGATTGGAGTCCGATTCGTACATGGGCCTGCATAATTCCCCAAAAGAAAAATATGGGCCTAGATTGCGTGACGTATTTCGTATCGGGTTGACACGCATGAACTGCTCCTTAAATATTTCCTTTTGTTTTACCATTCAGGAGCTTTATTGATCAACCAGCCTGCTAGAGTATACCACACCGGCACTCTCAGGCTTACCAGAGGCTTAAATCCTAGATTTGACACTTTTCTGTTTTATATAGGCGAAATATTCTTTAGTGGGAGGTGATGGTGATGAATTCGTTAATTCAAAACCCGTTGAATCTGTTTCTTGGACGCAATCTCTCGAAGGTGTTTATATGGGTAGAGTGTGCGTGCGTCCGTTCATAGAGATGAGTGTATGCACATATGTATAGGTGTCTGTGATTATAACTGTGTTTCGCAAAAACAAAGAATATATATATCATGCGTAGTAGTGTATCAAGCATATCACACGCATATCGTTATATTGATTCTGTTGTTGATATTGCAAGGATCTACCTTGCTAACCAAGATAGGTTTGTACACCAAATCATCAACATGAGAACACACCAACTTTATCGTGCTTGCCAAACAACTCATTCTGTTGGTATCAGATACCGAACTGATATCCTAAACCTTCATCGATCTCATCTTCTCCCGCCACATGGCCACCCTCTCCGGCCCGTAGTGATGGCCTCATTGGTGCTCTCTCCATCTCCACGATTCCCGCGACCGTTAAATCTTCCTCTTCGGCCCTCGGTGCCAGCACCCATGCTACTCTCTCCAATTTGACATTTCCTACTGCTTCACAACCGACTTCTGGCGTTCTCGTCTCCAAAGCCATGCATGCCTCATCGTCCCCACCAGTTAATGTGGCTAGCGTCCGCACATGTGTGCCCCTCACTGTTGACCTGAAAACCTCCAACTTCACCAAGTGGAGGATGTTGATCCGAGTTCTTCTCGGCAAATACGATGCTACACCACATCAACACCGTCACCGGCCCCGACGCCCGCATCGCCGACTGGACTCGTGAAGACAAATCTTCCGGTCGTGGCTCTACGGGTCCATCTCTGATGAGATCCTCGACATCATCATGGCGGAAAATCGGACCGCGCAGAAGGCATGGATCCTGATCACCAACCTTGCTCCCCCGGAGTCACCTGGTGGACGAGGCAGAAGCTAGCTAGCTTGTGGAGTAGATTAACCAGCCTGTTAATGTGTATGACATTATCTGTTGTGTCAACATAATTAACTTCCTCTGTTAGAACTATACATTTCTAGTTTTTCTCTACATTCACATATAGCTCTAGCTATAATCTTATAATATGATGATATTTTCATGACACTGTATAAGGATTTGATCCGAAGATTATGAACAATAGAGTAAAGTAAGCTCCTCCCTTCTGAGTAAGAACACAAAATGCCGCTATTGTGATATTTTGGTTACTATATAAACAACTTTTTCAGTTAAGAGTGACTACTTATGCGTTTTAAATTATCACACAGGCGACGGGAAGATTGTCAACAAAGGTTCATCAAAGGGCTGTTACTAGATGCAGTGTGGAACATCATTGCCGGTGGAACCTTGTCATGGAGACAACAATGTAACTAAGAACTAGTATTTCCGCAGCTAGCTCTCTCATTTGTATAGCTAGAAACTTAATATATGTCAAAATACTCATGTATACATATAGTGTATGAAATATACTATTAAATAGAAATGAGTTTTACTAATGTGTTTGCATGCAATGTTGTAACATCCCAAATTTCAAATCAATGAAGAAGAAGAATTCCAAATACTCAAAATTTAGAACCAACAAAAACTTTGAATTGCATATAGTGCCATGCATAGGATTTGTGCATTATTGTGTGAAATTGCCATGATGAGTGCTTGGGTGCTTATGTGTTACAACTCAAAACCCTAATTTGATCATGAGAAGATCATCAAGCAAATCAAAGAAAAAGAAAAGAAATAAAATGGAAAATTCACAAAACTCTCACATATGGTTTATGCCATTTTTGCAATCTTTAACCTAGACCAATTTGACTTGCACCATTAGTTGTATTATGTTACTAAACACTTATTAACGCTTTTGGAATCCAAGAAACTCAAATCAAATCAAATTTGAAATCAATTTCTGCTCACATGCACTAATGGTCAAATCTGCCATTTTTAATCTGATCACTACTTTGAGCCTCTGTATTTAGAGATTTTCAAACCAAACAATTCCAACTCTTTGCACCTCATCCAAGTACACATCAAGGTGAACAACTTTGGTAAAGACCACCAGTACAAATTCATCCTAGATCAAAATTTATGCTCAAGCAAAGTTGGGACTTTTTAACAGATTCTAGTTCATACTCAAATTGAGATTTTGAAATTCTTTTTATTTTTGAATGCCACCACCACCAATGTGTGTTGTTGATCATCTGAAACAAGTCCATCAATTTTCATTTCAAATTTTCAAAATTTGTTTCATGCGGCCATTTTGATAAATACCTTGTGATCAAATCTCACCCAAATCAATTCTTACTATTTCCAAATAGTGCCTAGCCCAATTCTGACCACCACTTGATCTCACCTTGTTCCCTGGTCCCCTCTAGCCCTAAACCCTGCATAGAAACCCTAGGGGAAGGACAAGCATGGCCATGCCAATGGCATGCCGGCCATGCTCACCATACCCCATGCTAATCCTAGCATCCCTCCTCTCTACCCTGGCCAACCCTGCCCTACTGCCTCCACTTGACCTCCTGAGCATGCCTGTGCCCTCCATTGGTCGAAAGGTGGACGACAACGCCCAGACCAACGCGCGCCCGCGACGCTCTGGCGCGGCAGGAATGGCATGGCCACGACATCGCGTGTCTGCCGGAGCGCGCCACGGGCACGCGTCGTCCCGACGATGCGCAGCACCCCTGGCCCCCTTTTCTTCACCGTGAGCCTCCCCGCCGCACCAGGAACCCCACGGACATGCTCGCGTCGCCGACCCGCGCCCGCCGCTGCCGGAGACGATGACCGCATCCCGCCACTGCCGCGTAGTACTCCGCGACCACACGACAGCGTTGGGCACCGCCTAGCCTAGCCGACGCCGCTCAGAGGACCGCCAGAAACCGCAGCACAGTGCCGCGCCATCGCCTACCTCCCTACGCCGCCGGAGAGCCCGCGCCATGGTCGACTTGCCGCAGCACCCACGACACCCCTCCGCCATTATAAATAGAGGCTTCCCCTCGTCGATTTCTTCACACCACCGCACTCACCTCACCTCCCTCAACCTCCTCGACCACCTCCTCGCCTCGATTAGCCACTGGAGCCACCCAATTTCACCACCACTGTCGTGAGCCGCCGCGGAAGCTCGCCGTCTATAGGAGCCCTCCCCGGAGACGCCGCCGGTACCTGGAGCTTCGCCGTCGACTACACCTTCACCAAGCACACTGCCCACCCTCGCTGGAGCCACGGTGAGCTCGCCAGACCCCCACATGCGCCGCACCAGAGACCCTCGCTCGCCGGCGATGACGACGAATGAGATCCGTTGGATCTCATTCTAATCGTGCGTCTCACACGCCCCCGTACCGCTTCGCGTTTTAACAGAGGCTGACGGGTGGAGCCCACCCGTCAGGCAGCCCGCGCATAGTGGATGCGTGGTGGGCTGGATTCTGCGCATTTAAATCATTTCGGCCCAGTAGTTTTCCCGCGCGGCCCTTTTAATTCAAATTCGAATTTCTGTTTTTAATCTAATTTGCTTACAGATTCTTTTTCAAATTTAAATAGAATCAGTTTGGTTCAACCAAATTTGATGAATTACATACCATTGGAAAGCTTATGAAATTTCCTAACTAACCACACTGGTCTCATCTTGATATTTTTTTGTAGATTTAATGTGACAAAAAGAACAAGGCAGGGACTTTTCCAACTTCAAAAATTATTTATAAATCAACCAAAAATGCTATTGAGTTGATTTCAACTCTCATAGATCACATTTCACATACTATAATTAATTATGTAAAAATATGGCATGGTTACTTTGTGTTATCATGTCCTAGTTGAAATAAAGGACAATATGGCTATTTCTAGTCAAGTGATATTGTCCAAAACTATATAATTAATCCTATAAGGTGTTTGCCCTCATTTAAATCTTGTCCCAACTAACTTCATATGAGGTTGTGACCTTGGTCTACTTACTCTCATATTGAATTACTTGGTGATGTTAAATCATAAGTGGTATTGTTAAATGGTATGAGGTATTCTACCTCATTTAAATCATTTCCCAAATGAGGATTATGAATGGTTGACCATGGTCAACATGGGTTCATACATTACTCATTTGAGGAAATTAAATCTTAACAAGATTCAATGAGAGGAAATTATTTCCTCAAAGAACTAAATAGAAACTCTAAATCTATATATGTAATGAGAGGAAATTATTTTTCTTAAAGAAAGAAAACCAATTCAACCAAGATGTTATGTGTGTCATGATACTAGAATAGTTTGTGTGAAGCCATTTTGTGCTTAGTCTAGCTCTTGAACCTTGTTTGGTGATTGTTACGTCGTATCCATTTTTAGACGCTAGTACCGAGGAGTACCAAGAGGAGGAGGTCTACTTCCAGGAAGAGGAACACCACTTTGATCAATACACCAACCAAGGCAAGCTAATATTCTTGCAAGTGCAAAGCTCTATTGAGCAAGGCAACTCTACTTCTATTTTATGTGCAAGGATCCCATCCCAAGTTTTTACCTTACAAGCTTTTGCTTTGTTTATCAAAGATTATTTTTATAGTTAACTTTGGTCTAAGTATAGAGTGTTACAAGAGTAGTAAACTTAGCCTCAAAGCTTGACAAGCTAGATAGCACCCCTCATGACTAGTTGCTAGTGCTAACAAATAAAATTGACTACTCTAGATGGGAACTTGTGAATTGAAGTGAATTTGAAAACTTTGGAATGATGAGTCATTCTATTGAAAGATCTTTGAAGGTGAATGTGACTTGATTGACAGGGTGAATTTGGTAAAAACTGATGTTGGTTTGGATGCGATACCTTTCCAATTAGTTAGTACCCCCACAATACCTGATTATGGGTAGGGCTTAACTGGAAGTTTATGCATCTTAGTATGGGTTGCCTCTGAACAAGCATCATAGGGGTTATGCCGAGGCTGCCTCCGTAGAATGTGAAATGATGTGAAATGAGGTGAATGTATGGTCCAAGCCCTGTGCAGTTCCCAGGCTGACGGTTTGTCTTCACTGGGAGGCCAAGCTCCTGGGGAGAGGTGCCTATACTAGGGTATGTAAGTGAAAGGTTATGGTTGATGATCCGCGTACTGAGTTACGATGATTGAGGTTATCCCTGACGGATGTAATCAAATGTTGTGGCACAAGTGTGCAACCTCTGCAGAGTGTAAATCTATTCGAATAGCCGTGTCCACGGTTACGAACCGGTGTCAGATATTTCTTGAAAACCCTTGAGAAATTTGAATGGTGACTTGACTTGAAATACAACTGAGTTGTGGGAATGACACTTATATTCCCACTTGAGTTAGTTAGCACATGAAGAGTCTTTTATCAAATACTTGTGAACTAAAACTGGCCTATGCAAAATAAACTAGAGGTTAGCACCCCCTTACTTAAATTAATAGTACTTACACTAGTATTAGTTTGCGAGTACTTAAAGTACTCACGACTGTGTCCCTGGCTATTCAAATGGCCAGACTATGAAGAGGAGCAGCACTACCAAGGTGACGACCAGCAGGACGCCTACGACAACTAGGAGTTCTTCTAACGTCAAGCGTTGTCCTGTGGATTAGATAGTCCACTTCTATTATGCTTCCGCTATGTATTGTGTTTGTTGATCATTAGATCAACTATTTGTGTAATATTGGATAATGTGATCTGAATTTGTAAGACGACTATGGTTTGTAATGAATGATGACTTATGATATCAACTATTATGTCTCGCAACAACAATCTTCCTGGAATTGCGATGTATGGCATGATAGGCATCTGGACTTAAAAATCCGGGTGTTGACAAGTTGGTATCAGAGCCATTGTTTGACCTTAGAAGACCCTAGTTAGAATGGACGTTCAGAAAAACTTAGTTTTGAAACCAAATGAAGGGAATATTTATGAAAAATTATTCACACTCTTTTCCTTGAGATCTTTTCAAAAATTGATGAATCATGCTCTTCCTTATGAATCTACATAAAATTTTGACACACTTGTTCACTTCTCTAACTTACTCATCCAATTCACTTTCAGATGGAGCCAATGGAACCCATCAAGACCAAGTTTTACCAGTTGGGGAATGGCGGGAGTCTGATTTTCGAGCATGACCTCAATGCCCTCTCAGATTTCCTTGGACGTCCTCACCCCGAGTTCCACAGAATCGAAGTCAATGACTAGCCCGAAGGGGAACTTCAGTGGATCATCACCGCTGATCTGAGGGGCAAGATGGAGCCTCTACCTCTGAGAGGATCCTCTTCTCCTTCAGAGAGAGCAACTGGCTGGACAAACTCGCTCGTGCTCTTCAGGAAGCACTTGCCCGTATGTGCGGGCAGAACGTGGTGGCGATCTTAGCGTCTCGCTTTGCGCACCTTGTGAGGCGTGATTCTATGGGAGTGCCCATGGAACTGCAGCCCCACCCCGAGCTGAGGCACCACGCTGAGTATCTGGACTTTATGCTGTACCAGACACAGAAGGACCTGTACAACGCCCGGGTGTACGCCAATCAGACTCACGCTCACAAAACTGAGCAAGGAGAAGCCATCAAGCTATTTGCAAGGGACCGCAAGTCACTCCGCCAGCAGCGTGCCAAGAAGGACGCGACCATTGCGCGCCTTCGCGCAAAGATAGCATCCTTGGAGGCCACTGTCAAGGCCCAAGTGGACCAGCTGAGGTAGATAGAAGATGAAGGTGAAGACATTCAGGGAGGAGAAGCCTTCCTGAGTGATGACGATGACTTCGAGGAAGACGAGGACACTGATGTAGAGGACTATGAGTTTCTGGAGGCCGGAGCAGATGACTTCGTCCCGATCGATGTGGATGATGAGGAGTAGTTGCACTTGATCACTGGAGTAGGTGTGAGTTGTATCCCGTCCCTTGTATCGTAGAGAGAGTAAAATGGTTCTTAAAACCATGGAAGTGCTAGCTTGTAATGTGTGATGTTTGAATGAATGAATGTGTGTTTGTGTTCAACCTCAGAAGAATTCAAGTTTTAGATTTTTCAACTTACCCAAAATAAGCCATAGAAAATTCCCTCTTATCTCATGATCTATCTCAATGTTCAGATGGCCCCTCCCACTCGCAACAGCAGCCAAGATGCCATGATGCAACTGCTGCAGACCCTGATGGAAGATAGGGAGAATGAAAGAGCTGAACGACAAGCCAACATAGCGGCACTGCAACAGATTGCCAACAACAACCAGGGCCATGGAAACCACGATCACCCAGGATCCAAGCTCAAGAACTTCCAGAACACCAACCCTCCCGTGTTTAGCAAGACAGAAGAGCCACTCGATGCCGACGACTGGCTCCAGACCATGGAGAACAACTTGAAAGTAGCGGGAGTCGAAGCCGCAGAGAAGGTCCTGTTTGCAACCCATTATATTGCAGGACCAGCCCGAGCCTGGTGGACCAGCACCCGTGCCATGAACGCCGGACAGATCATGACTTGGGCAGATTTTAAGCTCAAGTTCAGCAAGTATCACGTGCCCCCGGGTCTAATCAAGAAGATGAGGGATGAGTTCAGAGAACTCAAGCAAGGACGGATGTCGGTGGTAGAATACCGCGACAGGTTCCTCACACTGTCAAGGTATGCCCCGACGAGACCGACACCACAGAGAAGAGGCAAGAGAGATTCCTAAACGGATTGCATGACGAGATGCAGACTGTGCTAGTCAATATCCCCTTTGCCGACCTTGAAGCCTTGGTGGACTCCGTCATCCAAATGGAAGGAAAGCTCAACCAAGCAAACGATAACCGCAAATGCCGCAAGATGCACCAGAGTGGGCCCAGCAATGCCCCAAGGTATCGCTCCAGCTCAAGCGGAGGTTTCAGAAACACCAAACCCCAGATGCAGACTATACGTCCGGGTCACCCAGGATCCAAGCTCAATCTCTTCCACCTTCTCCAAAGAGTCAAGTTCCATTTTCAACTCCCCTTTTTTTCCTTTTTAACGTGGGTACTCGTGGACTCTACATACCACCCACACCAATCAGAGAGCAACAGAGACGGAGGAAAGTAAGCAGGAGATTACCCATCTAGCCAGCGTCATACATGCCTTCCGTGCTCGTGAATCGCTGACCTCTTCCCCATTCAACAACAGAGAAGGACGCTTTCCCCGTTGCCACTGTCGTCGCCGACTGCGTCATCACAACACTTTCCATCGACGCTCTCCCCGTCTCGAGAAGCACCATCACCCTGGGTGCCGGCCTAGCTGGAAGTGGCATCGTCGCACCAGCACCCCCTCCGACGCCGGGCGAGCAGGATGCAGTATGACCGCAATCTTCTCCACCATGCTTGTGCCTCCTCACAAGACACACACGAGATGGTTGGTGTCTTCAACAGGTAATGAAAAAATAAAAATAAAGCGAGAGGAAAAGATTTAATTTGGCCTCGACAGAAAACACAAGAGACATGAGACACGACTAGCACACTAGACGATGAAGAAAAAGTGGTTGTGCGCCAATTGCATCATTTAACGGTGATTAAGGAAATATAGCTAAATTATTGAAAAGGTAAATTAACCGACATAAATAGATCTAACCAACACGACGAGAGTGCACCATACAAATATGAACCTATATACTAAAATCTGCAGCATCCCCTAAAAGAAATCTACAACACATATCCTTTTTTCAGACTAAGGGAGTATTACAATTGATTCACGATTTTACTCCTGAATAAAAGAATAAAGTCCTATCCTGTAGTCGTCCTCATCTTCCTCCAGGTATCGCATGCACATTTCAATCTCTGCGACCATATCGTCAGGCCACCGGAAGGGGTGAAGTTTGACGACCCTGGCAAAGCGCTTCTCCATCTCCTTGTCTGGGTCGTACGTATGAAGCTTGCCGGCGCGCCGGTACTCTTCCTTCATATCCTTCAGTTCCATGGCATTGTAGCGCCTGGACTCTTCCAACCCCGCCCGGAGGAAGGCCACCCGCGCCGCCTTCTCCGCCGCTGTCTCAACCATCGCTTTACGCTGCTCTTTTCCGTCACTCGCGCCGGCGACGACGGTCCTTTTCGCCGCTTTCGACCTGGCTCCTCTCTTCATCGATCTCCCTCTCTCCTTCGGCGTGTACACAGATTCGATCGTGCCTTTTCTTTCCGTGGCTACCGCAGGTTGTTTCCTTTTTTCAGAGTGACCGCAGGTTTCTTCCTTTATAGTAGACGGTTTCTTAGGCTAAATATCCTATGGGAGTCGAAGTAGGTGACGGGATTGGAGTCCGATTCGTACATGGGCCTGCATAATTCCCCAAAAGAAAAATATGAGCCTAGATTGCGTGACGTATTTCGTATCGGGTTGACAGGCATGAACTGCTCCTTAAATATTTCCTTCTGTTTTGCCATTCAGGAGCTTTATTGATCAACCAGCCTGTTAGAGTATACCACACCGCCACTCTCAGGCTTACCAGAGGCTTAAATCCTAGATTTGACACTTTTTTGTGTTATATAGGCGAAATATTCTTTAGTGGGAGGTGATGTTTTCATCGACAATGAGGCGATTGTGATGAATTCGTCAATCTTAAAACCCGTTGTATCTATTTCTTGGACGCAATTTCTTAGAGGAGCTCATATGGGTAGGGTGTGCGTGTGTCCATTCATAGAGATGAGTGTATGTACATATGTATAGGCGTCTATGATTATAACTGTGTTTCGTAAAAAAAATAGACATACCATGCATAGTAGTGTATCAGGCATATCACACGCATATCGTTATATTGATTCTGTTGTTGATAATGCAAGGATCTACCTTGCTAACCAAGCTAGGTTTGTACACCAAATCATCAACATGAGAATACGCCAATTGTACCGTGCTTGCCAAACAACTCATTCTCTTGGTATCAGATACCGAACTAATACCCTAAACCTACATCGATCTCATCTTCTCCCGCCACATGGCCACCTCTCCGGCCCTTAGTGACGGCCGCATTGGTGCTCTCTCCATCTCCACGATCCCCACGACCGTTAAATCTTCCTCTTCGGCCCTCGGTGCCAGCACCAACGCTACTCTCTCCTATTCGACATTTCCTGCCGCTTCGCACTCGACTTCGGGCGTGCTCGTCTCCGAGGCCATGCATGCCTCATCGTCCCCACCAGTTAACGTGGCCAGCGTCCGCACATGTGTGCCCCTCACTATTGACCTGAAAACCTCCAACTTCACCAAGTGGAGGATGTTGATCCGAGTTCTTCTCGGCAAATACGATGCTACACCACATCAACACCGTCACCGGCCCCGACGCCCGCATCGCCGACTTGACTCGTGAAGACAAAATCTTTCGGTCCTGGCTCTATGGGTCCATCTCTGATGAGATCCTCGACATCATCATGGCGGAAGATCAGACCGCGCGGAAGGCATGGATCCTGATCACCAACCTTGCTGCCCCGGAGTCACCTGGTGGACGAGGCGGAAGCTAGCTAGCTTGTGGAGTAGATTAACCAGCCTGTTAATGTGTATACCATTATCTGTTGTGTCAGCATAATTAACTTCCTCTGGTAGAACTATACATTTCTAGTTTTTCTCTATTTTCGCATATAACTCTAGCTATCATCTTATAACATGATGATATTTTCATGACACTGTATAAGGATTTGATCCGAAGATTATGAACAATAGAGTAAAGTAAGCCCCTCCCTTCTGAGTAATAACACAAATCATTTTTAATTTAACCAGTTTAACTCTAGCTATCATGTGTTTCGTAAGATTGGGAGGAGATAGATTCCAAAATGTCGCTATTGTGATTTTTGGTTACTATATAAAACACTTTTTTCAGTTAAGAGTGACTACTTATGCGTTTTAAATTATCACACAGGTGACGAAAAGATTGTCAACAAAGGTTCATCAAAGGGCTGTTACTAGATGCAGTGTGGAACATCATTGCGGGTGGAACCTTTCATGGAGACAACAATGTAACTAAGAACTAGTATTTCCGCAGCTAGCTCTCTCATTTGTATAGCTAGAAACCTAATAAATGTCAAAATACTCATGTATACATGTAGTGTATGAAATATACTATTAAATAGAAATGATTTTTACTAATGTGTTTGCATGCAATGTTGAGTTATAGGTTGTTAGCTACATCTAGGTTATTGCTTGTTGTTGCATAGATAAAACATTAGGGATGCATACGCCTTGTTGGTTGAAACAAACTTGTGTCGTATAAATTGAACACATACGATCTGGTTCAATATTAGCCGTGTGTGATCATAAGATTCTAGGAAGGTTGAGTATAACAAATTTTCAAAAATAAAATGTGTGTGAAGAGGGGGCCTTCACGTACATTTTAGTAAACCATGTGCGGCGTAGGGACGCCTCACCCACCCTTAGATAGTGTTGGTTGGATAAACCGTGTGTGACAGACAGGGCCGGGCCGGTAAAATTCGGGACCCTGTGCGAAACATAAAAATGGGCCCTATTTTACTACATAAATATTACTAATAAATAATTATAATATACATATATGTTTTGTATGGACGTTTAAACTGAAGAACTACTTCCGGCGCTTGTAGATTCTGAACTCGTTGTAAGATAGTCTTAAAAATTATTTTAAGAGGAAATACATATATATAGTTTAATACCTTGTCCCGAAGGAGTATCCAACCAAAGAAAAAAAAAACCAACATCCAATGATTTTGATGAACTAAAACTGCTTGGGTCTTAAAAACTAGAAAGAAATACTTTCAGTCTCAAAGTTTGATAGCATATAATGATATCCCAACAAGTACATGTATCATGTTTCAGAAAGAAATATTTTCAATCTCAAAGTTGTGATTAATTATTAATTTGAATATGAGAAGTCAAGATACCATATTACAATTTTTCTGACATGTTTAAAGTTTTAACTAGAAACTTATTTCGGAAAGTATAGTGTGATTTACACATGCAGCTTCTTTGAGTTTATCTAAGTTTTATTCAATGCTCATAAAATGAATAATCTGGTATTTACATTTTAGGCTTCAATTGGAATTGAAAAAAATCAGACAAAATAAAGAGACGAGTTGCTGACAAGAGGTTCTCAAAGAAAGACACGAGTTGAATGCTAATAAAATGAATAGTCTAGTGTTTACCTTATAGGCTTCAGTCGGAATAGAAAAATGTGGGACAAAATAGAGACAAGCTGCTAAGTGGTTCTAAAATGAAGACACGAGCTGCCAAATAGAGGTTCTAGAAAAAAGTGGGACAAAATAAAGAAACGATAATATGAGTCAAACTCGCAATCTCTTGCTACACGTTAACACGCCCGACCTATAGCACCAATTGGGCTGGTATAAACATATTACTATTACTCGGAGCGTACGTTATATTAAAGGACAATTTAAATTTTTTGGGCCCCCAAAAAATATGGGCCCTGTGCAGCCGCACAGCCCGCACTTCCGTGAGCCCGGGCCTGGTGACAGACCATTTTAGCCATGTATGAAGGCCTTATGTACTAGTGGCTTCACTCATATAATCACCGCCATAATGCCCAAAGGAAGGACCAATCATAACAGAGCAACGGCCGGGTCCTCCCTTTCATTTACAGAAATGAAGCACGGTCAGCTTTTCACAATGGCGATGATGGTTCCCGAGGCGGAGGCAGACAAGATGTCTCTTCGGCACTGCTCCTTCTCCATGTTTCGCCGTTGTGCGCCTCCCTGTGGCCTCGTTACTGCCACGTCAGCCCTTCCCGCCCATTCGCTGCTGCTTCCCACCTCTGTTACCTGCGTCGCCACTGCCTATAAATTACATCCTCCGCCACCCCAACCGCACACTCGCCGCCATGGCCCTCGCCGCCATGGCCCTCCACCACCACCACACTAGGAGCAAAAAAAAAATGGCGAGCCGCTAGGAAGAACGTACTCCATGTTGGGACGCAACCCCTAGTTCGATCTTGACGGCGACATGGTGGAGTTCGCTTAGGTGTTAGCAATGTTCATGGGCAATGCTAAACGCGAGGCGGTGGTGGGGGAGGAGGTGGCGGAGAAGCAGGAAAAAGACTGGAGAACGATGGGCTGAAAGCGGCGAACCCGGAGCAGACATCCATCCTCTCCTCAGACGAGACATGGTCAGACCTAAGGGACACCTCCTTCTCCAAGAGGAGGAGAAAGAGGCATGATGATAGCGGGCCCTCCAAATCTCCGTCAAGCGCGCGGTGACGGAGGAGGCTGCCCACGTCCTCATGGTAGCAGAGGCTCCTCGAACTCATCGCTCAAAGCCACGCCAACGAAACAGTGCAAGTGGCCCAGAGCGAGGCCTCCCGCGAGTGGAGAGTGGCGCTAAAAGGCCAGCGGGGCAGCACCTCCAGATGTGTGAAGTAAGGACGGCGAGGCGGGCACGGGAGCAGCCTCCAGGGAAGAACGACGAAGAGGCTAGGTCGCCGCGTGCCCCGACCAACAGCGAGTAGGCTTTTAAACTTAGCCATTTCTCATTCAACTTCATAAAATATAACGAAATTTAAATGAAAATATTTATTTTCTATCGAATTTATTTGTTTTGTATATATGACTGTTTGGGACTTTCGGGACACTACTGGAACAGTCGTCCCTAAACGCTGGATTGAGCTTCAGTGACTTTACCAGCCCACAAAATCACTGACTTTGTGTCACTTACAAGTGGGGCAATGTGGAACTCTTCATTATATGTGCCCCACATTGCCCCACTTGTAAGTGACACAAAGTCAGTCACTGAAGCTCAATCCCTAAACGCTACACCACGCGGCGCTCCCCCAATCTGCTCCTATCGAGCTCTATGCCGGTTTAATCAATGAGTCATACGGCCGGATTATGGTGGAAACGGATCTAAACACCTACTCCCGTCTCCAGTTTGTGTTATCCTTGTTTCGTTGATCAACTAATCTCTGATTTCGTCCCCGAGTAACGCATAAACGCCCATCCTATAGTCGTCTTCGTCCTCGTCAAGGTACTTGATGCATTGTTCAATCTGCTCCACCATATGCTTGGGCCACGCCCACGGATGGAGCTTGGCGACCCTGCCGAAGCGCTTCTCCGCCTCCTTGTCCGGGTCGTAGGTATGCAGCTTACCTGCCCGCAGGTACTCCTGCACCACGTCCTTCTCCTTCATGTCTGCTAAGGGCATCTCCAACCGCGCGACCCAAACGGACGCGCTGGGCCGTCCGTTTTGGGCCGTTTGCGTGGCCGAACGGACACCCGGACAGCGGCCCGCGTCCGCGTGTCCGTTTGGGTCGCACGCTGCGCCCAACGCGCGGACGCAGCGCATTGGTAATAAAATAAAACAGAAATGAAAATAAAAAAGGAAAAGAACAAAACATAAATTTAAACTAGTTGGTCATTAAACTTAGCCCTATTTTGGGCAAATTTTACACAAAAGAAAGCCATATATGGCTTTAAACTAAAAAAGCAAACCCTAGCCGGGGTTTGCGAGCTCGCGGTGGCCGCCGGCAGTACTACCCCAGTAGTACTCGTCATCGCCGGCGTCGATGACGACGACGCCGCCCGGCGGCGACGCGCTCGTTCCGGCTCGACACGCCGGAGGGCACCGGGGACTCCGGCCGGGGGTCCCACCGCGCCCTTTCCCGGGCGGAGTGCGCGTTCGGCGGGCTCGCCGGCCTGCGCAGCCGTGCCCTCCGCGCGGACTCCTGTCGGAGCTGCTCCTCCGCCCGCGTGGCCGGGCGCTCCTCCTCCGCCGGGCGCGCGGCCCGGCGCTCCTCCTCCCGGAGCGCCGCCTGACGCGTAGCGGCCTCCTCCTGACGGCGCGCCGGCCGGAGGAAGGCCCACGCGTCCACCCGGGCGTCCTCCTCGGGCCTTCCCGGCCGCCTCCTCCCGGCGCGGAGGTGCGCAGCGTCTCGGCGAGGAGCGGCCATTTGGCCAGCCTCGTCGAGGTCCTCGCTGCTCGCGGGACGCCGCGAGCGCCGCCCGCAGCCTCCGGGTCGTTCTCCTCCTCCTAGGGCTGCGGCTGCGGCCGGGGCCGGGGCCGGGGCGCGGGCTCGCCGATGTAGAGGCCGGCCGGGCGGCGGCCAGCCCGCCTAGCGCCCGTGCTCGGCCGCGCGCGAGGCCGCGCCGCCGCGGATGTGAAGCACGTGCGCCGCCGCGCATCGTGCTCCACCTCGAACCACAAGTCCCGGCTTGGGACTTGCGTCGCCGCACGCGGGGTCCCGCCGGAGGTCCGCCGGCAGCCGAGCGCGGCGCCTCCGGATCTCGGCGTAGCGGGCGCGGCCGGACGCCGGGATGGGCGGCACCGGAACCCGATCCGGGCTCAGGTGCCGGCCGTGGGGAGGTGCACGTCCCCCACGGCATTGGGACGCCGGCGTCCCGAACATCCGCGCCACCGCTACGGTGACGTAGATCCGGTCGCGTCCGGGCGTCGCCGGCGGCCCCATGGCGAACGGCGCCGGCGCGACCGGCCGGCCGCCGCCGGCCTCGTGGTCGTTGGCGGATGGCGAGAACTCGCGCTTCGGGGCCATGGCGGCGCGGAAGCTTCGAGCTCGCGCGTGCGGCCGGAGTGGAAAGTGGGGACCGGATAGGGACAGCCCACTTCCCCGATCCACATTTAATAGGACTGGGGCACCGACGAGTGGGCCAGCCACGCGGACAGGGCGGACACGCGAGGACGCCGCGTGCCATCCGCGGCCACGCAAACCCGGCCCAGATTTGGGCCGGGTTTGCGTCGTTCCGACGCCGCGGTCGTCCGCTTTTGCGGTGCGTCCCCGCGTTGGGCCGGGTTTTTGTCCGGATCGACCCATCCGGACGCGCGGGCGCGGGATGGGTCGCCCCGTTGGAGATGCCCTAACCCACTGGTGGAAAACGGGCCTTTTGCACCGGTTGGTAAGGGCTATATGCACCGGATGCCCAACCGGTGCAAACAATCCGTGCAAAGGCCCTCTTTGCACCGGTTCGGCTACGAACCGGTGCTAAAGGGTGCACCACGTGGCGGCTCAAGGGCGTCCGAGCGGGAGGACCTTTAGCACCGGTTCGTAATACGAACCGGTGCTAAAGGGTCCTGCCGCGGCAGAAAACGTCCCAAAACGCCGCCGCGCGTAGAAAACAATTTTTTCGAATTATTTTCTACTCCCTTTTTTTTTCTTTTTTCAGAATTTCTAATATTTTAGTTATTTCACAAGTTTAGTCTCTAACTAAACTTATCTCTAGTCCAATTACTTACTCGTGCTCAAACTTCCCGCTCGGTCACCCATCCTCCCACTACTCTACCACTAGCACGCTTAACTTCCAAGTTCCTTTCCATCCCGCATCCAAGTGCTTCGCGCGCATGTATGTGATAGTAGTATCATATCAATCCTTTTAACATGTCGATCGATGTCATATTTCTTTATTGTTCTAATTTCAAATAATTATTTTAATAAACCAAAGTAATGTTGTAATAATAATCTTGAATAAATAAATAAACATTAACTTTATAATTTGTATTATTTTAAATTATTTTAAATTTTTAATTTTTTAATTTTTTTTTGCCAAACCTAAAACCTAAAAATTTGAAAATCTTATAATTTGCTAAAAGTAATAGCAATCTTTATGCAGGATGCAATTATTAATTTTAATTTTAAAAAATAAAAAAAATCCTAAATTTCTGGAAAAAACTAAAATCTTCCTGCTTTCATATTTTCATTTGGAATTTTCAAAATATAAAAATTAGCTAACCGGGTAAACCCTGGTGAATTCGGATGTAATTTTTTCCCACGATGATTTTGATATATTATACGTTTTTTTTCGACGTCGGATGCAAAAATTAATGCGGTTTTACCATTTTTCAAACATTTTTTGCAATTAATGTGAAAATTCAATTTTGTTAATTTTCCCTAATAGTAGGTTGCATAACATACATGAATCTCAAAAGATTTTATTTTTTGAATAATCTATCATTTTCTTTTCTATTTTACAGTGTTAAAAAAGGCGATCCACGGGGGGGGTGTGTGGAGGTGCGTGGGAAGCGTAAAACCTTTTGCACCGGTTCGTGTTACGAACCGGTGCAAAGGGTAGACTTTTGCACCGGTTCGTAACACGAACCGGTGCAAAGAGTTCGTGGTCGACGCCAACCCTTTTGCACCGGTTCGTAATACGAACCGGTGCAAAAGGTCCCGCACGAACCGGTGCTAATGCCCCCTGGACGTGCAGACCGCACGAACCGGTGCTAATGACCCCTTTAGCACCGGTTCGTACCAAATCCGGTGCAAAAGCACTTTCGAGGACAGGATAAAAGCCCTTGTTCTACTAGTGACCGCTCGCCGTCCTCAATCTGCGCCCAGACGAACGCCAGCAGCTCCGGCGTGTGCTGTTTAGGGGGCCTGGCCTCACCCTCGTGCTGCTCTTTCGCGTCGGGGGCGGTCGTCTTCGCGGCGGCGCGGCTGCCTCTAGTCATGCCGCTTCAATCCCTTCCTCTCTACCTTACCGAAATCTCCGGCCGGCTGTGCGCGAGGTTGGACTTGACGGTTTACGTTGGTGCACCGGTGGCATTCTTGGGCTGGGTTTGTAGGCGACACCACCAGGTAGGGCCGTCTCTTGGTGGGATCATGCGAATATCGGATGGGACTCGGAAACGACAAACGAATCGGGATAAGTGTTTTGATTCGTTTGATATTAGTAAAGGCCACTTCTTTTCGGCTTCTACGATGGCTTATGGGGGAAGCTTCTTCCTACCTACTTCTCCCAGAAGGTCTGATGCCAAATTTGTTCTGGCTTATACTCGAGTTTAGATCAAACTAGATTATAAGCCAAAACAAATTTTGGATTCGAGCTTCTAGGAGAAGGTGGTGGGGAGAAGCTTCTTCCAGAAGCCAACGGAGAAGCCGAAAAGAAGTGGCCCTAAGCCTTTTAGCTTCATACGAAGGTTGTGCAAGAAATCTTGTTGATGTAGTACTACTAGTTCTTCTTGCCTTCCACATGATGTCTCGACCATTATTTTGTGACGGTGTCATCCAAAGTGGTTTACTTGTGAAAAAATAAAAAACCGGTGGATTTTTGTCACAATGGCGTGAATTATGGTAGTTTTTCGCAATTTTCTCTACAAATGATGCAAAGGACTTAGGCATGTGTTCATACATGTTGAGATAGAGATCAAACAATTGAGCGGGGCCACTTCTCAGTCTAATGTCCTACACCAACTATGGTAATGACACTTATCCATTCCTCGGCTAGACCTGGAATCCATGTAATGCCTTATTTGGTAGTACTAGCTAGTGTATTTGCAGTAATTTGCGGGGATTGTTCCGGTCAAACTCCAATTTCATATTTATTTCTGAAAGCGTGTTTGATTCTAGTGTATTTGGTCGGTTTAATTTCTAATACAGTGATATATGCTCTCTTCTGAAGTTGTTTCGGACCCGAGAACTCTTCTTGCTTGTTATGTATGAGTAAAAACGAAGTCACTTGAGTTGACGCCACTACGGTCACTGTGCACTGCGATAGACAATTTACGGTCCTGGTATAAAACTTGATGTTCCAGTCATAGGAGCCCGTAGAGCACCATGCTTGCTGACGTGGCACTGGTTTGACCATTCTCTGCCAGTGGCATTTTTTGCAAAGGACCCCTCACAATCTTGCATTTCTATTTAAAGTCCAAAGACACTTTAGTCCGACTGACTAGTGGGGCCCACTGGTTAGTGTCACCCACACACTTCTTCTTTCTCCTATCCCTTTCTCCCGAGGATGGGAACGTCGGGGAAGGAAGCTAGGGGCGACCCCGCCTCTGATTCCCCCGATCCACAACACACGTTAGTCCGCCTCCACCCCCTCTCGCTCCTCCACCTCCTCTCTACGCACTACCCCACAACCCTTCCAGCCTCACTGGCGACTGGCGGTGCCCCTCTGAAAGTGCATGTCCCTCTTAAGTGGGTTTTGGTATTGATGACGATGTTTTTGTTTATCCACTTATTTTCTTAAGAATTGTAGGTCTTAATTTAGTATGGCATATGAAGGAATGTTAGTCCCAAAAAGATTAAAGAGCTTTCTTGATGTCCTGCATTTTTTCGCTCCAATATTATTTTAATAAAGTCATATTACTGTGAAGAGGTAGTTGGGCAATCTATTTCTTATTGGAAGAAGCTGGCCGTATCTATTTATTTGAATCTGGACTAATCATTTTTATTCAAAGAAATATGAAGAAACATCAGAAAGAAAGGGAGCTGGTTATGATGATCAAATGAAGATGTGTTGATATCAATGGGAGCTGGCCTAATTAAGCTGGCCGTGATGTGCAAGAGGAGCAAAGAAAAATAAGAAGTGCAAGGCAGCTTGGGCAGCTGGTTATGCCCGTGGTGCACTGCCCGTACTTGATTCTTGATGAACGAAGAATGGGCAACTAGCTGGGCTGGCCGGCCCGGTGGCCGGTGGTACCGCAGAGCTACCGGCCGGCTACAGCATAAACGCGATCAGAAGTGAAACTCTTTAATCGTCTCCTGGAAGCTTGAAAAATTACATAACATGACTTGCACCTGAAAAAAGCAACACATGGTGAACAGACTGTAAGAGAAAATCGCATGTAAAAATGCAGGGAATGCCAAGAGCATAGAAAGAGAGATATAAATGATCACATGCTTGAGCCTTTCTTAAACACTGACTTGAAGAGCCAGTTATATGCACATATGTTTTGGCAAGGCAGAGCTTCAGGCCTAACTACTCGTCACAAAATCCTTGATATATCAGGAAATCTTCATCTTACATTAACTAAACCATGATGTAAAACTAAAGGTCGCGTTCAATATGTTTAACTATGATAATATCAAAAGCACGTTCATATTAAACTAATTTCTGATACCTGACGACAAAAACTGCAAAAACTGGATAGCATAGTCAACCTGTCTTCCGTGTGCGATTGGTGGATTTTTTGAAATGAGGGCAAAAGCTTTGCCGCATTCAATTAATGAAAAGAGTGTTTGGATAACATAGTCCGTACAAGTCAAGAAATACAAAGTCTCACTCTTCCGGCATGATTTCACCTAAACTTTTCACGCACGCGTACACCCAGACAAGCAGGCTTCTTTCTTAATCTTATCGAACAAAACTAACGGAGAAACTTGTCATTGCAGAAGACCCGCGTGTATTACGCTCGTTCCAAAGTTCCCAAGTAACAAGAATCGTGAGGGAGGCGATGGCCTTTCGGTTTGGCGTGGAACCGCTTGTCATGGTACTCCACCAGTGCTTGATCTAGTGGCCCGTCCAACGGGTTGATTGAATGTCGGGGATGCCCAACCACGCTCGTATGTAAGTCCAAAAACACACCATTTACCGGCATGCGACAAAATAGGTGACACAATATTTCTGTTGTTTGCTTGCATAGGGGCCGGGCACAAACCAATATTGGGCCATCCACATTTTTGGAGACGGGCAGCGGTCCAAATCCGGTTTTGAGTTAGAAGCCACGCAAAGACATTCGATTGGCTTCCGCCCCCAAGCTAAGGCGCCGCCCAAAATGGTGTGTTGCACCCATTGCCAAGGATGATGGATGTGGCGATGTACAAGATGTTCATGTCCTCCTCGGTGCATGGATTAGTGGTGCCCCTCCAAATTTCGGTCTTGTCTGTCCACTCAAGGCAAGGCCAACTAAGACGAAGGGCCGTGGCAAATTTGTCCAAATTCAAGACCCAAAGGCCACCAAGTTTCTTGGGGCGGAAAACCGTCGCCCAATTAACTTTACATTTTGCGCCTGTGGTAGGGTCCGGAGCCGACCAAAGGAAGGCCATCTCAATCTTGTTGATGAACTTGAGCGTCGCTGGAGCCACAACAAGAGGGGTTAGATAGTATGTGGCCTGCATTGAGATGACCGATCTCACAAGGGCAGTGCGGCCGGCCGTGATCACTTGGTTGCCATTCCATGTAGGTAGCTTTCTCGCACATTTATCTTCAAGAGGTTGGAAATCCACCAGCTTTAGTTGCCAAATCTAAAGTGCCCAAGGTACTTCAAGGGGAAGGTGGATATCGTAGCTGGGATGCCATGAAGGATGTCGTCAAGGTTTAAACCGCTACAACGAATGGTGACCAGGGTGCTCTTTTGGAAATTAGTGCGAAGGTCGGTAACATCACCAAAGCTCGCAAGGATCTTCCCCAAGTCGCGGATATCATCTTTTATAGGGGCAACAAACACGCCGCATCATCTGCATAAAGAGAGGCTCCAAGGATGGAGACACGCCTCGGAGTTCATGGAGCAAGCCATGCATCAATAATTTGTCCGAGCGGGTCAATGGCGAGGGCGAAAAGAAGGAGAGACGAAGGGCCCCCCACCGCAGGGAGATGGAGCCTCCATCGTCAACGCCAAGACGCGCCGCCGCCGGCAGCTCGCCACCGAGCCGGACGCTGACGTACCGCACCGCCGGAGGAGCACAACGCCACCACGCGAGGGAGGGAGCCCCACCGCCACCATCAGCGCCAAGGCTTTGCCCGACAGATCCTCCGGCGGTGGCGGTAGGCGACGCGGGGTTTAGGAGCTGGAAGATCTTTGTTTCTTTTTTGGAACCGAGGTTGTGTTTATACAAGGTCAAACCAAATCGTGTACTTTGACAACAGAGTTTCCAGATCCACAAACCAAATCGTGTACTTTGACAACTGAGCTTCCAGATCCACGCGGAGTAGGTTCAGGTTTTCCGGAATCTGACACGTGCGCACAAGAAAATCTAGTGTTAAACCACAACTTAATCAGACATCGGGATCATCACATAAACCTTTGGCCGGGGCCACCTGCCAGCGAGACTGTACAACATAAATTACGCCAACGGAACCCACCAAACTTCCTAGATTACGGCGTAACAACAACTAACACCATTATTATACGACCTGTCACCTCGTTTAAACCCGCCAGGTCACTTCAGCTTCAGCTCCACTCCGCCGCCCCCCATCTCGTGCTCCCCGCTCTCCAGCCATGGCGTCGCCAACCGCCGCCGCCGCCGGCCTCACCCACCTCCTCCTCCTCGCGCTCCTATTCCTCCCGTTTGCCGCCGCCGGCGCGCCGCACAGGCACCGCATCCCGTCCCGGCACCTCGCTTCGCTCAACGCGTCGGCGCCACCAACCACCTTCTTCGAGGTGGACCGCCCGATCCGCCCGCCGCTCGGCAGCGCCGGGCCCTGCTCGACCCTGCTCCTCTCCCACTCCTTCGGCGCCACCTACGGCCGCCCCCCGGTCACCGCCGCCTACGCGCCGCCCGAGTGCCTCGCGGCCGCGCGCGGGTCGCTCGCGCTCGCGGTGCTCGAGTGGACGGCCGACTGCCGCGGCCGCCAGTTCGACCGCATCTTCGGCGTCTGGCTCTCCGGCGCCGAGCTCCTCCGCAGCTGCACGGCCGAGCCGCGCGCCACCGGCATCGTCTGGTCCGTGTCCCGCGACGTCACCAGGTACGCGGCCCTCCTCGCGGACCCCGGCGAGGTCGCGGTGTACCTCGGCAATCTCGTCGACCAGACCTACACCGGCGTCTACCACGTCAACCTCACGCTGCATCTCTACTTCCACCCCGCGCCGCCGCCGCTCACGCAGCAGGCCGATCTGATCGTGCCCATCTCCAGAAGCTTGCCTCTCAACGACGGGCAGTGGTTCGCCATCCAGAACGCCACCGATGTGCAGTCCAAGAGCCTTGCAGTTCCGTCGAACACCTACAGGGCGGTCCTTGAAGTGTTCGTTTCCTTCCACGGCAGTGACGAGTTCTGGTACACGAACCCTCCCAATGAGTACATTGAGGCCAACAACATGTCCAGTCTTCCTGGCAATGGTGCCTTCCGGGAGGTCGTTGTAAAGGTCGACGAAGACGTTGTCGGCGCTGTTTGGCCCTTCACTGTTATCTATACCGGTGGTATCAACCCGCTGCTCTGGCGGCCAATCACCGGCATTGGCTCATTCAACCTGCCGACCTATGATATTGACATCACTCCGTTCTTGGGCAAGCTCCTGGACGGCAAGCAGCACAAATTCGGGTTTGGTGTGACCAATGCATTGGATGTGTGGTACGTTGATGCCAATTTGCATCTGTGGTTGGATCCCAAGAGCAAGAAGACAGTCGCAAGCTTGGTGAGCTACGATGCGCCCCCATTGGTGTTGGACGTGAAATCTGGATTCAGCGGGCTGGATGGCAAGTTTCTCACACGTGCAAGCCGGCATGTCTCTGCAACCGGGTGGGTGAAATCATCGCACGGGGAGGTGACCACGACTTTCAACCAGAGATTCAGCTATGCTAACACCAATGTGTATACAACGAATGGCACGGTGCAAGTTGTGAATCAAACAATCGATGCAAAGTCTGGCACTTTTGTCAAAGATGCTTCTGCTGTTCTTCTCTCCGAGGAAGTTCACAAGCTGCTTCCGCTATATATCTATACTGGAACCTCGGATCAGGTGGGCGATGAGTACTCATTGGTTTCAGTTGTCAAACTGGGCGTCAACGATAAGATGGTCTCAGGTGGCAAGTTGGGGTTCTCGTACCACTCCCTGCGGAATTCACAGTCAGCACGCGGCACTATGAGGGTGAAGAAGAATTTGGTGGTTGGGGGGTTGGGGAAGACCCATCAAGTGTACAAATATATGGGTACTGATGGATGCTACTTCAGGGATGTGAGCAGCAACAATTACACTATAACTGCTGACAAATCTGGCGATTCTTGCTCCAAGAGATCTCCATCTGGTGGTGTCAAAGTCTCCCTCCAGTAAAGATCAACCAGCAAGAAGAAAGTTGCTTAAATTGTAACTGGAAAGGTAGGCAACTCAGAGTTATATGTCGTTCAGTTTACTTTGTCTCTTCAATTGAGATTAGTTAGGTTGGATCATCTTTCCTGTGATAGGTAAGAAACTTGGAACTTTCTTCACAAACACTCCAATTGTAATATAGTCGTCCTGAGAATAAATTATCTTCTACACTGTGTAATGTAACTGGTCCTTTATTTTGCAAAATATAATATTCAAAGTAGGTGCGTTTTAGAGTAGGTTCTGTCAGATATTTTTAAACTTAATTTGCAAAGAAGTGTAGGCATTGGTTATCTTTTTTCCTAGACATCCCTTGAACCATTCAACGTCCAACTCAAAATTTAGTGGTGCAGATTATGCATATGATGTACCCTGAGGTTACAGAGATTGCATAGACATTTCTTTCTAAACTTCATATACAAGTATGTAGACATTGGTCATTGGCCAACTTAAAATATGATGGTGCAGATTATGCATATCATGTACTATGAGGTTACTGAATCAGTCTTTTGTGTTTTCTCGAAAAAGGTTGCTGAATCAAGATCTTCCATGGGGTTGTTGGCGTAGGGTTGATTTTTTATCTTTATTTTACAGATATAAGTTGTCACAGAATGCGAATTTGGTGTGTTTGGTTCTCTGCTTCCCTGCCCGTATTGTGAACCATGGTGTCGAAAAGCTGGTCTTTTTTTTTCCTGTCCAGAAACTTGTTCCACAAAAAGAAACGCAGAATCCAAAATGTCTCAAAAATATTGAATCAGAAGGAGTCCAAGTGGATCCATAGCCTCATTCTTAATTGGAATCATGTCACCTGCATCAAAATATCGGCAGCTGCATCACACATTGTGTAAACCCGAAGATGCTCCCAGACTGCCAGTTCCATTCCACCACCCACTCCAGCTCCTGCCTACTCTTCCTCATCACGGTACCCATTGCTTTCACGGTCAAATTTTGCAACATGTGACATTGATATCACGCCATTACCAGAAAGCTCTTTGATGGCAACTTGGCAAGGAGCATGATTTTGGGTTTGGTGTGTTGATTGTAATGAGTTTATTGATGCCAATTTGCATCTTGGTTAAATCCTAAAGAGATTTTTGAGGTCATGTCATCTTCTTTTCAACTGTCTATTACCTATCATAGAATTAGAATAACATAGCTATGCATGTGCAAATTGTATTAAAAGAAAAGTTAATGTTAAATAGTTCTCGTACACAATTTTGCATGAGATTCTACAAATACATAATGTAATAAAAATATGATACTACTCCATGATACCATGCATTACAGAGATATAGTATCATACACAAGTATCGTCAGTGGCGGAGCTACGCCTGGTGCTGCCGGTGCTGTAGCACCGGCCTAGCAGCTATGCACCAAACGAGCATACTTAATTTTCAAGGCAAAAATATGATAATCCTAGGTGACTAACACTACTAAGGCAGTATTAGCACCACCCATTGGCTATTCCTGGCTCCGCCCCTGAGTATCGTATGCATGAAAAATTTGCTATCCCATTGCCCTTAAGGCAGCTCCTTCTCTGCATGTGCAGATCACCAACAACCGCCGTTGTGCCACCAAATACAAGGGGGGCTGGAAACCTTCATACCTTTTTCCGAACAAGCTCCATCATCGGAAAATCCAGCCTATGAACTCGTTTGTAGGAAACGGCAGAACCTTTTCCAAGTGTTGTTCATCAGCCGGGGAGCCCCCCACATGTCCTTCAGACTCCATCCACCGTCTGCATCTGACCAGGTCAAAGAAGAGCATGGGGTCTGCTTGAAGATGTGCACTTGCCATGCACCAATTTAGTCATCATCCTACTCAGGTTGATGTCGTTGTAGCTTGACGCACTGCATCCTAAATGGATCCGTCGGACCCTAAGATCGCGACAAAGTGCATGATGTTCAATATCTAGAAAACCTAGCCTCACTGTCAAAAGCTATTGGGTTGGGAGCACATGATACTGACTTCTCGACTCCTTCATGAGAAGCCTTGCCGAGATGGTGGAGTGTGGGATCCATATTCGGCGGAGCGATGCTACAACCTCCATCAAAACACCGTCCGCCACTGAAGTAAGCCCTACCATTTCAGCCCCAAGGTCGACCCACAGTGACTAGGGTTTGGGGAGTTGGGATGTGCATGTAAGAGCATACCCACTCAGCCCCCCTATATAAGGAGGGGACGCTGGCGGCGGACATTTTTCGATA